>NW_028270190.1:0-300000 GCF_037043375.1 Chiloscyllium plagiosum | reverse complement strand
CCACATCGAATGATGACTGGAACGGCATATTAAATGCTTGGGTAAATTTTCCATTTTGTAAATCACTCAGAATGTGTACAAAAGTATCTTTTCCTCTGTTTCAATCATACATTGCAATATTAACGAACATCTCTGTTTCTCTGACAGCGAACATGATGACTATTTTAATTCTTTTCCGAGGAAACTGTGGTCTTTCCAAATGCATCTCGGCTTACATGGTGGCCATGGCAACGTCGGATCTATTGGTTATTATCAATAGTATTATAGTGTATCGTATTTTGAGTTATCACTTCCCATTTTCCTTCTTGTCCCACACACCTGTGTGCAAGCTCATTATATACATGATAACCATCGGTCTGGATCTAACTGTTTGGTTCACCATTTCCTTCACATTTGACAGATTTGTGGTGATCTGCTGTCAGAAGTTTAAGACAAAACACTGCACAAAGAAAACTGCAATCACAATATTAATAATCACCTCAGTTCTGATCTTATTAAAGAACATCCCAGTTTTGTTTGCATATGAACCAGAGCAAATCATTAATCAAATTGAATGGGGCTGCCAGTCAAGTGTAACTTTCTTTGCTTCATCTCCCGGAATGGCGTTTGTCTGGGACTACAGCACCTGGGTTGCTTGGCTTCCATTTCTCCTAATTTTCTTGTTTAATTCTTTAACCATCCACCGTGTTGTCGTGGCGAATAGGACTCGCGTTGGACTCCAGGGCCACAGAACTGAGAAGCGAAACCAATCAGGGAATGAAAACCGGAGGAAGTCCATAATTTTATTGTTCTCGGTATCAGGCAGTTTCATATTGCTTTGGTTGACACATTCTGTGAGTTTGGTCATAACCAGATTGTCACACCCTAACTATTACCGAGGTGACTTTAGTAACCCTGAATACATCGCGATTGAAACAGGAGATATGTTGAAGTTGTTGAGTTGTTTCCTGAACCCATGCATTTATGCAGCAACCCAGAACAAATTCAGAGAAGAGCTAATAAACGTGGGGAAATCTCTATGGAAGAAAAGAAATCATATCATGTGGAAATGCCGTGGACAAGACAATATATTTTAGCCGAATCTCTTTGTAGCTGAAACTGATTATCACGTCATTTTCCTTCGTCCCTCGGGATGGAGCAGACCTTCTGGAGTTAGTCTTGAACCACTTTGTTGTGTGTAAATCATCGAAGCTGCCTTCGATTCAAAACTTTTTTTGTGCAAAACAACATGCTTCACGCAGGTATTCCTTCGATGTTTGATTGGACATTTAATGTCGATTTTACATACTGCTTTTCACAAAACAAAGAACAAAGAACATTTACAGCCCAGGAACATTTACGGCCTTCCAAACCTGAGCCCATCCACATGAACTGTCTAAACCTGTCGCCCAATTCCTAAGTATCTGTATCCCTCTGCTCCCCACCTACTCATGCATCTGTCCAGACACATCTTAAATGAAACTACCGTGCCTGCCTCTACCACCTCTGCTGGCAATGCGTTCCAAACGCCCACCACCCTCTGTGTGAAGGCCTTGCCGCGTGTATCCCCCTTAAACTTTCCACCTCTCACCTTGAAAGCGTGACCTCTCGTTATTGAATCGTTCACCCTTGGAAAAAAACTTGTCTCTATCCATCCTGTCTATACGGCTCATGATTTTGTAAACCTCAATCAGGTTCTCCCCTCAATATCCCTTTGTCTGGTGAAAATAAACCTAACCTACTCACCCTCTCTTCATAGCTAGCACCTTCCATACCAGGCAACATCCTCGTGAACCTTCTCTGCACCCTCTCCAAAGCGTCCACATCCTTTTGGTAATGTGGCGCCCAGAACAGTACACTGTATTCTAAATGCAGCCGAACCAAAGTCTTGTAAAATTTTAACATGGCTTGCCAGCTATTATACTCAATACCCCGTCCGATGAAGGCAAGCTTACCACATGCCTTCTTAACCACTCTATCCACCTGTGCAGCAACATTTCGGGTACAAAGGACCTACACTCCCAGATTTCTCTGCTCATCAACTTTTCCCAAGGCTCTTCCATTCCTTGTATAATTTTCATTTTTTTCGTTGAAAGTTTTGCATTTGCATGCATATACTGTCTGTAATCTCAAAGATCAGTGTTTTTTTAAAGGCCGTAGAGGCGACATTTGATGTGTTAATTAATTAATCAATTGCAGATACTCAGATCCAATGCTCCAGTTTAAAATCCCGGTCAAGTTTATGTACGTCTTGAAAATAATTAATGGCATTGCGGCCGCAAACTTGTGTACTGCACATTTTATGTGAATACTACATGAAAGGAACTCGACTATCTGACAAAATAACTCATTGAAACGGTGTATACGGCTAAAAAAAAACAAACAAACAAAATACCCTTCCTTGCTAGCCTAGTGATTGCATACTAATGAGATTTTAAAAATGTTAAAAAGACGTAGCCTACAATTTCTAAAAGTTATCTCAAAGTACACATGGCATACGATTAAAGCATTCAGTGATGAGTGCGCTTAGGAACCGTAGATTCATGGAAATATCGAAAATACGAGTGATCTTTCACCTCAGTGCTTTTTTCCCGCATTCTTCCGATGCCGTTTCATCCCGATGTCCCTCAGATATACCCATGACTACTTCTTGAACGCATTGAGTGTCTTGATATAACACTTATTGCCCACTCCTTGATGTCTGACTGAAATTGTACAGTGCTGTCTTCTTTATATGTGACCAGAGGAAGGGTATTTAGGTTTCCTTCTTGCAGGTATAATTTTCAATACACTTATGGTTTCAGTTAACTGGATGACCTGAATGTGTAAGAGAGTAACAGAATCACACAGTGCGGAAGCAGAATCCTCTGTCCAACCAGTCTTTGCTGATTATTATCGGGCAAATGGAAGTCAATAATCAGAGGTGATGGGAGACGCAGGGAAGAGTTGTCTCCCAGACAACCGTTATACCACAAGACAGAATTAAGAAATTCGACTCATCCACCACACAATCATGGCTGATATGTTTCGCACGCCATTAGCAGACCTTCTCCCAGTCAGTCTTGAATCCCTTTGTTCGAGCAAATTATCGAAGCTACCTTCGATTCGACAGTTTCTTTAAGAAATTTCACAGACAACCAAATACTGAAGCAAGTATTTCAACTTTATAGCCCGTAGCAAACAAAATAAAACCTCCTAAGTCTGCAAGTTCAGCCTGAGAGTGGAATTTCACTCTTAGAACATAGAAAAGTACAGCACAGAACAGGGCCTTTGCCCAAGGTGTTGTGTCGAGGTTAATCCTAATGTAAAATATAGTAACATAACCTATGCACCCCTCAACTCACTGCTATCCATGTGCATGTCCAGCAGTCGCTTAAATGTCCCCAACAACCACAGCTGGCAACACTTTCCATGCATTCACAACTCTCTGCATAAATAACCTACCTCTGACATCTCCTTTATACCTTCCTCCTAATGTCTTCAAACTATGAGTCCTCATAACCGTCAGTCCTGCCCTGGGGAAAAGTCTCTGGCTATTGACTCTCTCTATTCCACCCATTATCTTGTATACCTCTATCAGGTCTCCTATCTTCCATCCTTCTCTCCAGAAGAAAAACCCGAGTTTATTCAAATTTTCTTTATAAGGCAAGCCCTGCAGTCCTGGCAGCATCCTGGCAAACCTTTGCACCCTCTCCAAAGCCTGTTTTTCTTTCCTATAGTGGGGTGATGAGAACTGGACACAATATTCCAATTGCGGTCTCACCAGGGACTTGTACAGCTGCAGCAAAACCTCGACGCTTTTAAATTTGAAGCCCCTGTTAATGAAAGACAAAACACCATATGCTTTCTTAACAACCCTATCCACTTGGGTGGCAACGTTGAGGGATCTATGTTCTGGCTCTCCCAGATCCCTCTGTTCCTCCACACTGCCAAGAATCCTGTCTTCAATCCTATAATCAGCATTCAAGTTCAATCTTCCAAAATGCATCATTTCGCACTTATCCAGGTTGAACTCCATCTGCCATTTCTCAGCCCAGCTCTGCATCCTGTTTACGTCGTGCTGCAGCCTGCAGTCTCCCTCTGTACTATCGACGACACCTCCAACCTTTATGTCACCTGCACATTTAATAACCCATCCCTCAATCTCCTCATCCAAGTCATTTATAAAAACTACAAAGTGTAGAGTCCCAAGAACAAAGCCCTGCGGGACCCCACTCAACACTGACCTCCAGGCAGAATACTTTCCATCGACAACCACTCTCTGGCTTCAGCCAGCCATTGGAATCCAGATAGCCAAATCTCCTTGTATCGCATACTTGTCCCTTAACAATTTATTTTGGAAAAAGTCCCTTGATGTAAATTACTCCAATCTGCATTTACTTTGGCTGCTTATTAAGAAACCTCACAGTCATTCAAATGCTGAGACAATTACTTCAACTTTATTGCATATAGCAACAAAGCTGAGAATCCTGAAGTGAGCAAGTTATGACTCAGAACCTACCTTAGCTATTTATGTTAGATTAATAGTATGATGCGAACCAACACTGTCTGTCTTTGGTGTCCATTGATAGATCCCTGTGCAATGCTCTTCTCCAGAGTTCATCTATCGATGAATTCTGTTGTTGTCCTATTATACAGAAATCCGTACATCAGTCTATAGAGACATAGTGTTGATAATCATTCAGATTCTTTCATTCAAATGATTAATTACTTTATCAGCGTTCTCAAGTCTGCAGCTTGCTTTCTCATCAGAAATAAGGCCCCTGTCCTTAATGCATGTCTTTTTTTCATTTGTGGGATGTCGGCATTTCTGTTCAGCCAGCATGTATTAAACAGCTCTAGGTGCCCTTGAGAAGGTGGTGGTCTGCTGCTCCTTTGAACATTTGCATCTCATCTACAGTGGGTTGATCACAATGCTATTGAGGAGGGAATTCCACGATTTTCACACAGCGAACGTGAAGGAATGGGTTGTGAGGGTTCTGAATGGCTTGGAGGGGAAGTTGAAGATGTTGGCACTCCCATACATGTGCTTCCCTTGTCTTTTTCCTTGAAAATGGTCATGGAACGTGATGGAACGTGATGACTGAGGATTTTTGGTGAATGTCTGCAGTGTGCCTTGTAGGCAGTATGTCCTGCTGCGATTGCGAGTTGATGGAGGGGGGAGTGGATGCATGTGCATGTCATACCAAATAAGTGGGCTGCTTTTTCCTGGAGAGTGGTTAACTTCTTGACTGGCTTTGGAGCTTCACACATCCAGGCAATTGGAAAGTTTTCTTTCTGACTCCTGATTTTGTTCATTGCATAAAAGGTGTTCCAAGATCCACATCTGCGGCCTTTGTGGTATATAAAGGAGAATGACCATCCTTCTTGGAATAAAAACTGAATCACCCTAAGGGGAGTGTAATTTCTTATAATGTTTTAAAAGGACTATGAAAAGTGGTGTCATCCTGCTTTTCAGCAATTTCTATTAGTTAAGTGAAATAAATCCCTGACACACATTTTGCGATACACAAATAACAATTTATTTACCTGACATAAATAGTGAGCACACCATTCCCCTATATCTACTATTCACGAGAAAAACACAAGATTGAAATGGTATGCTGTTTTTATTACTGCCTGAGTTTTTCCAAATTCCTAAAATGTATGCCAAGTACAGAAAAAGGTCAACCACACCCTGTAGTCCAGGCCTGGAGAAATGCTTTTTTTCTTCAGCCTGAGGTTTTCTTAAATACTGAATGACCTTGTATTGTTAATTCATGTGCTACATGCAACACCACCTGTCTATAACCCCATGGTAATACAACTTGATGAACCTCTGCCTATTTCTGATCCGCCTGATATTTGATAGTTTGCATTTCCTGATCAGGATATCATTTTAAAGATCGTAACATTCGGGAATATACTCAGATATTTGTCTGTCTACGCTATTTGATATAATTGCTTCAGTGTTTTCAACTTCTTGTTGTGACTGAGTTAATTGCTTTGCACGAAAACTATCCGCTTTTTCCTCCACTTATTCCTTTTCTGATTGAGTCACTGGGTCAAGCATGGCCTCTTATAATTCAACTTCAACTTCCTTATCTGTATTCTGTGATTTCTGCTCCTGTTTCAACTGGTGGGTTTGTGACCTTGTTATCACACAGACAGGAGAAATCCCAGTATATACTTCCTGTAATTCTTGAGTTGTCTGATTCTGTGCTGGTTATTCGATCACCGTGGGTAACACCTCTACTTCCTGTGGTGATTCCATTTCCCGTGTTGGTAATGTCATTTCCTGTTCTGTTTCTCAGAGGATAATAAGTGGGACAGCCACCGTTGTTTTTGTTGGTAGAGTTCGTTTTGGAATGCCACGCTTCTAGGAATCTCGTGAGTGTCTCTTTTTGGCTTGTCCGAGAATGGATATATTGTCCCAGTCGAAGTGGTGTCTTTCCTTATCTGTATGTATAGACACTAGTGATAGTTGGGTATGTTTTTGTCCAAAACAGTCTTTCGTAAATGACGTTAATTTCGCTTGTTGTCTGTATCGAGCCTTTCAAGTTCATGAGCTACTGGTTTAGTGTGTTGGTGGGTTTTTGAACTGCCATGATGCCAAATGAAGAATCTGGCAGTCATTTCTAAGATGTGTTTAATGAAGGGGAGTGTGCCCAAGATTTCTGGGAGTGTTTTTTCTGCTTCTTTGGTTTAGTTGCTGAGACATCGACGGACTGTGCTCATTGGGTACACATTCTTTTTGAATACGGTGGAAGTGCGGTTTTCTCCTGCTGGTCGTTGTCCCTCTGTGCTGCAGTGTGTGGTGGCTGGTTGGAATAACGTACTAATGCAGCTTCATTTGTGGAAGAAGAAGAAAACGTTTGGGAAAACCACAATAATGTACCATTCCTATATGTCACAGTAGAATGAACAGTCTAAGGGGGAAACTTCAAACCGACATCTACAGGAAAACAACACATACGGACCAAATACAGAACGGAAGGAGCGATCATCCCAACATTGACACGAAGCTGCATTCGAACATTTTCTGAGAAAAAGCACAGGAAATGGCATCACCATAAGAAATGACATCACCAGCCCAAGGAAACCTAAGCACAGAAATAGAATGTGGTCCACAACTCCAGTGCTTAACTGGAGACTCACTGATGATGTTACCTCGTATGGTGACGTAACGTCTGAAAGCGAACTTTGCCGTTCATTGACCAAATTTACATCCAGTAATCTCATGGGGATTGGAGAGTTGTTCATGAAGGGAATACCTAACCAGTTCACGCTGCAAAAACACGAAAGTAAATCACTTCCTGGCAATGGGCAAAACAACCAAATATTTACTACAACTGTTTGAGGCTATACTTCATACATATTAAGGCCATTAGGTCGCAGGAAGTATAAACAACAATGGACCATACTGCTTCTAGAGTTGACTCTGACATACATCAGGAGCATGAACGACCCAATACTGTTCACCTTCCATTCCTTGCCTTTCCCCGTAATGAATGATTCCCTTCGTGATCAGAATCTATCTGTTTCAGCCTCAAATAGAAGCGTGGACTCTGTTCTGCAATTTCTGTGGCATGGGGTGCCGAGACACAATCGTTTGTGAGAAGAATTTCCATCTTATTTGAGTCTTAAAATGAATTGCCTTTATTTGGATCCAAAATCATTTGATGCTAGACTCTGCGATGACAGAAAACGCATTCTCAGCATTTACCTCGTCAAGTCCCTTCAGAATTCTACTAATTTCAATGACTTCACCTCTCAAAATTATAAACATCTAGGGGTAGGTTCCCAACCGGTTTAGCTTTTGCACATTCACCAAATTCTTACACCGGAGTTGAGTATCTGAAATTGTGTGAACTGTCTCTAAAGAACTAACATATTTTCTGAACATAAGGAAGTGGAAGTTGTTCACAGTAATCCAGATGTGGTCCCACCAGCACTTTGCAGTAAATATTACATATTCTTCTCACAAAACCCTTCCGAAATTTGGGCCAAAATTCAATTAGTTTTCCTGATTATCTCTTGCACCTCTCTGTGCATTTCTATGTTTCATGTAGATGTATTCTCAAGCATTTATGAGCCCTTTTCTGTTATTTTCATTTAAATAATTCGGCGTTTTCTTGTTCTCCCATTCAACATGAAAATCTTCTCTTTTTTTCATTTTTTTATTCGTTTGGACATTTCTTTTGACCACTTACTTAATCCATCATTGCCTCTCTGTAGATGGGCTGTGAATTAGAATTTGCCTTGTCACCTGTTGTTGTCTTGTTCGAAAATTTGGCCAAAGTGCATTCCCTTTCCTTCCTGCAAATCATTCATAATGATTCCAAAACACGTGTAGTACCAGGACTGACCCCTGTTGAACCCGTATCAATAAAGATCGCCATTTCTAAAAATAACTCCTGAACACCATTTGCTATTTCCTGCCAAATACCAAATTCTCAAACTATGCCGATATACTTATCTCTGAGACCATGGACACCTGTGTCTTCGCCTTTTTAGCATGGTTCCTTGTGAAACACATTCTGGTAGTTTGAACGCTCTGCTTTCACTGTTTCTCTTTCTTTCGATTATGATTACGGCTTCATCGAAAAGGTCGAAGGAAGTTTTCAGAAATTGATTTATTTTTCTGAAGACACATTAATTTTGCTTGATTAATCTGTGATTTTCCAAGTGAACCGCTATTCTTTAATGAACAGTTGAGTCTGCTGCATTTGTGTTATCAACAATAGATGTTCAGCAGATTGGCTCACGGTTAATAAAGTTTGGTCACGTTCCCTTCTTTTTTCAAAAAGTATGACACTTCGGCAATTTTTGAATCCTCTGGTACTCTTTCCGAATTCAGTTTCTAGAACATAGAACACAGAGCATAGAACAATACAGCGCAGAACAGGCCCTTCGGCCCTCGATGTTGAGCCGTGTGAACTATTTTCAGCTCGTCCCCCGACACTATTCCAAAATCATCCATGTGCTTATCTTTTATTTTCCTTTGAAAAATTAAAACCAATGCACATACTACATCTGTAGTTACAACTTTTCGAATTCCAGGGTGTAATTTATTAGGAAAAGCGCAGCAGGACAGGCAGCATCCAAGGAGCAGGAGAATCGATGTTTCGGGAATGAGCCCTTCTTCAGGAAGAAGGGCTCATGCCAGAAACCTTTGAGGAGAAAGTGAGGTCTGCAGATGCTGGAGGTCAGAGGTGGAAATGTGTTGCTGGAAAAGCGCAGCAGGTCCGGCAGCCTCCAGGGAACAGGAGAATCGACGTATTCGATTTCAGAAACTGGACAGTGGTTAGACTGTGATGAGCTATGGTATGCATTACTGGAGTAACAATTAGCAATTGGTCAGAGAAGAGCTCAGTCGATAAAGGAATCAAGGACAAAAAACGTAGATGCCAATTTCCAAGGCAAGATCATTTCACACAAAGGAAAACCGTCTAAATTCAGAAATGAGGCAAAGTTCATGACAATATAATCCAGTGAACAGAGAAGGCAATGGAAGTGAAGTCAACGATGCCAGGTGCAGATAATATTCTATTTAGGATATTATGAAAAAGAAAAGTTTGTTTTAGCTTCACAGGTAAATGTGAGTAGAATCAATGCTGATTTGAGATAATTGCATCTCTAGAGGTCTGATGCATGTATAAATGCACATTACCTTTCCATACCTTGGCCACACACCAGTCACAGGCCTTCAGCCTCTGCTGAAGACATTCATTCTCAGAAATGGCAAAAGCACCGATTGTGCTGTTGAAAGAGATTTACTATCCACTTCTCGCAGCTGTAAGTCTTCCAGGTAAGACATTCAACCAGTTTGTATTTAATTGATTTAAAATTTTCATTGTTAATGCCACATACGCTTTATCTCAGTGTTAAAAGAACAATATAAAAATCGTGCCAGGACACCTTTTCCTGAAGCTTTTTTTCTAGAAGCATTAATAGTTTAACAATAATAATTCAGCGTAAGTGGCCTCTGAAAATATATTTGTTGACCTTCAGACAGTCCGACAATACCACATAGAATGATGACTTGAACAGCATAATAAATGCTTGGGTAAATTTCGTAGATTGTAAATCAGTCAGAATATGTTCACATCCTTTTAATAAGTACCTTCACCTCTGTTTCAACAATGCATTGCAATATTAACGAACATTTCTGTTTCTCTGACAGCGAACATGATGACTATTTTAATTCTCTTACGAGGAAACTGTGGTCTGTCCAAATGCATCTCGGCTTACATGGTGGCCATGGCAACATCGGATCTATTGGTTATTATCAATAGTATTATAGTGTATCGTATTTTGAGTTATCACTTCCCATTTTCCTTCTTGTCCCACACACCTGTGTGCAAGCTCATTGCATACTTGATAACCATCGGTCTGGATCTAACTGTTTGGTTCACCGTTTCCTTCACATTTGACAGATTTGTGGTGATCTGCTGTCAGAAGTTTAAGACCAAACATTGCACTGAAAAAACTGCAATCACAATATTAATAATCGTCTCCGTTCTGATCTTATTAAAGAACATCCCGGTTTTGTTGGCATATGATCCAGTGCAAATCATTAATAAAATTGAATGGGGCTGCCGGTCAAGTGCAACTTTCATTGCTTCATCTCCAGGGATAACTTTTGTTTGGTTCCATAGCGCCTGGGTTGCTTGGCTTCCATTTCTCCTAATTTTCTTGTTTAATTCTTTAACCATCCACCGTGTTGTAGTGGCAAATAGAACTCGCATTGGACTCCAGGGCCACAGAACTGAGAGGCAAAGCAATTCAAGAATGGACAAACGGAGGAATACCATAATTTTATTGTTCTCGATATCAGGAAGTTTCATATTGCTTTGGTTGACACATTCTATGAGTTTGGTCATTACCAGATTGTCACACGCTAATTACTATCGCGGTGACTTTAACAACCCTGAATACATCGCGACTGAAACAGGAAATATGTTGAAGTTGTTGAGTTGTTTCCTGAACCCATGCATTTATGCAGCAACCCAGAACAAATTCAGAGAAGAGCTAATGATGGTGGGGAAATCTCTATGGAAGAAAACAAAATATATTATTTGAAGAAAAGAACAGCGGACATGACAAATGTATTTTAGCCGACTCTCTTTGTAGCTGACCCGGAATTTCACAATGTTACCAACAGAGAATTATTTTGGTCCCTCGGTCTGTGCAAAAACGTGCTTTCAGCAGATATTCCTTCGATGTTTGATTGGATATTTGATCTTGATTTTGCATATTTTTAAAATATTATTTTTGTTTGGAAGTTTTGCATTGCATGGAAAAGCTATCCGTATTTTCAAAGGTCAATGTTTTTTTTTAAAGAAAGCGTTAGAGTTGACATTTGACGTGTAAATAAATTAATCCATTGCAGATACTCAGATCCAATGCTCCAGTTTAAAATCCCGGTCAAGTTTATTTATGTCTGGAAAAATAATCAATCATATTGCTGCCGCAAACTTGTGATAGGCATATTTTATGTCAATACTGCAGGAAATGCACTGGACTATCTGACAAAATAACTCATTGAGACGTTATATATGGCTAAAGGAAAACAAACAAAATGTCCTTTTTTTGTATCCTCGTGATTGCAAAGTACTGAACTTTTCAAAAAAATATAAGAACACGTAATTTGGCTTCTTATTAAGAGGCCTCACAGTCCATCAAATGCGGAGACATTTACTTCAACTATTTAAACTAAGCTGAGAATCCAGAATTGAGCACGTTCAGCCTCAGAACCGACCTTATCTATTTCCCGATTTATACTGGATTAAAGCGACGGTTCTAACCAACACTGTCTTTTGGTGTCCATTGATAGATCCCTGTGTAGTGTTGCCGCCAGAGTTCAGTTGTCAAAAAATTCGGTTGCTGCCCTGTTATACAGAAATCCGTACTTCAGGTCTGCAGAGACAGGGCATTGATAATTATTTAGAGTCTTTCATTCCAATGGTTAATTATTTTTTCAGCATCCTCAAGCCTGCAGTTTGCTTCCTCATAAGAAACAAGGTCCCTGCTCCTTAATTCATGTTCTTATTCATTTGTGGGATGTTGGTATTTCTGTTTGGCCAGCACTTATTGAACAGCTCTCGTTGCCCTTGAGAAGGTGGTGTTTTGCTGCTCATTTGAACATTTGCATCTCATCTGTAGTAGGTTGATCACCATTCTATTAAAGAGGGAATTCAAGGATTTTCACGCAGAGAGCGTGAAGGAATAGTATTATATTTCCACGTCTGGAGTGTGAGTGGTTTGAAGTGGGAAGTAGAAGATGGTGGTACTCCCATACATGTGCTGCCCTTATCTTCATTCATGAAAATGGTCATGGAACGTTCTGGCTGAGGACCTTTGGTGAATTTCTTGTAGATAGTATGTGTGAGTTTATGGGAGAGGGAGTGCGCTGCTTTATCCTTGAGAGTGACCAATGCCTTGACAGTCTTTGGAGTTTCACACATACAGGCAGGCGGAGCGTTTTCTTTTAGATTCCTAATTTTTGCCTTGCAGAAGATAGAGCGGCCTGAATGGTGCTGAACATTGCGGAATCATCAGTGAACATTCCCACATTTGACCTGACAATTGCTCCAATATGGGTAAACCTACCTGATTAGTTTAAGCCAGAAAAGCTTTATCCCGTGCAGAAGCCAAGAACTATTTAAAGTAAAAAATAACAACTGTATTTATTTAAGTTTCACAGAGGATAATTAACCAACAGGTATTTACAACTCCTTCCTCCTACTTATCTTTTACTTTCCCTTTTATAATGTTAGTCCAATAAAACCCCTGAGTACGATTGACCAAAGAAAAATCACAATTCAAAACCAGGAGCTGTCGAATCTTGCCTTTGTACCTTCCTCTGTAGATTTTCTTCTTGCTGTGGTTCTTCAGAGGAGGCTCCCAAGCACTGAGGATGTCACCTAGCCAGGGGACGAAACGTTTGCAACAAAAATTTCCAGCTCGACGAACAGAACCACAGCAACGGGCACCCGAGCTACAAATCTTCTCACAAACTTTGAATTTTCTTCTTCTTGGAAAGTTCCATTTCACAGGTTATTGGTAGATAACGGTACCTTTAAGACAGCTGTGTTTCAGGCAGTCTGTACGTGCTGGTGGCTTGGCAGTTCTCTCTCAATTGTTCAATTTTTCCCGGTCTTAGACTCCAAAGCATTGGATTGTTTCATTGGGTTTTTAATATTGTCAATATACTAAATTCAGACTTGATTGGAGGTTGGTATTTTGGGGGTATAATTCAAACTGATTGTCCGAATTCGAAGTTGCTGTTTGTCTCATACCAACTCAGCCAGTGCTAGCTACTGGACGAAAATGCTACATTGTAAATGCTCCATCACTCTGTGTGCCTCCTTCGTCCTACACTCTTATAAAGGCACAGTACACTCCGACACCTTCATAGCACAATGGAGGGAAGGCCATTCATGAAGCAGCTGACGATGATTTGACCTAGGACACTAACCCGAGGGACTCCTGCAGAGATGTCCTGAACCTCAGATGACTGTCATTCAACAAACACGGTCATCTTCCGATGTCCCAGATGTGACTCCAACTAGAGGACAGTTTGCGCCCTGCTACACATTCATTGCAATTTTTCTGGAGCTTTTAGATGTCACACTTGTTCGAATACAGCCTTGATGTTAAGTGGTATCACTCTCACGTCACCTCACATTCGGCATAAGACTACCTGTTTGAAGTCACAGCTTACTTCACATAATTCTTAGTTCTTCTGCGGAGCAACCGGTTGTCCTTGTTGTCCAAGGCAGTCAGTTATCAAGCAAATGTTGAGGTAATTTTGTTCACCTAATTTCGACTCACTATTTTGCTCGGGAGGACAATTATTTTTAATCCCTATGCACTTTCTTGGCTTTGGTCTGAAACAGGTTATTCCATGTGATTATTTCGAGTCCGAGCTATTATTGAAGTTCTGAAGTTTATACATTACAGTCTTTTCTCCTAATTCGCTAGTTTACACATGATGAATAGATCCCACCATTTTGGTTCATATCCGAAATGAATTGCTGCACTATGCTCAATTTGAACATGCATCATTTCATTATATGTCACAGACATGCACAAACAATAATTAAGCAATTAGTTACAGATAAATAATCAGTAAATGAAACACAAAAGTAATAACCACGTACAAAGTTATACACATGCTTTAAATTTAAACAGTGTAATAATCATGTCAAGAAGGGCATTAAACTATTACAAGGGATTTCCAACCAGGCAATTATGGAGCATGACATTGAATTATTTACTTGCGTCTAGGACAATCTGACAGAATTTGGGAACATTAGAGGCGATTTCCAGTTGCAGAACAGTCCATTATCTGTAGAGTTGGTGTTTAAAAAATATCTGTCTACTTTTCTCAAGAGAATTACAGTCATTCCAGTTTTCCATTTCTGCTCAATATTTTAACGTGCAAAGAATGAAGGCAAGCATTGTGCACAGCACTTTGTGGATCATAATTGGTGCATGTTCGGAGCGTTACTGTCAAAGTCCGGTTTTCTCTTTATGCCTTGGAATTGATAGGAGACAATTGAGAGGAAGCAATTTCGTTGTGGTATTAACACGAAACTATTAATCCAGAAACTGGGTTTATCTTCTGTGTTTAACCGAGATTCAAACCAGGTCACGTTCCGACTTCGAATTCAAGATTTTAATGGTAACCAATGACACCATTGCCAATATCCTGCACATAACGATGAGATTCGGGTATCTCATGCAGACGCGTCTGACATATTTTTGGACAGTGTAAAAGCTGAGTGGTAAAAAGTGGTGCTGGATAACACACAGGAGGTCAGGTAGCATCTGAATAGCAGGAGAGTTAATATTTCTGACATAACCATTCATTGATACTTTCCATAACAACCCACGACATCTTCCAATTCCAAAACTTTGTCACCATTTACATGTTTACCTATATATCCCAGAGTCCTCCAACACATTTGCAGACCCTTCATTCTAAATCGTTAATGGCAGTTTCACGTGACGAGGTAGACAAGCAGAAGGCTGGAAGAAAACAGCAAGCCAGGCAGAATCAGGAGGAGAATAAGTCAATGGCTCGAGTGTAACCCTTCTTCACGAACTCCAGCAACTGCAGTCGTTTTGTCTGTAGCCAGCTTTCAGGTGACGAGGCTGAAATAGTTTGAGACACTGCATTGCCTTGATTCGGTGTGTTCGTTTGGTGGACTGTGTAGTTTTATTGGAATATTCGTCAGAGTGGCTCAAATGTTTCAGGGCAGTAATTGTTTGGCAGTTTGATTAATTTTGTAGACTTTTCCTGGTTTAGGGATTTGTATTTGATTCAGAGAATGCAATGTTTTCAGGATTTGACTGTTTTTATATTCTTTTTAGCAATTTTGTTCCTGAAAATGAAATGAATGATCACAGACGAAAAGGCAACGAGTCCGGAACAGCAGTAAATGTATGCTACCATATGCAGAATTCAGGCAGAGAGCAGATTTGAGGGTTTCACGAAGTTTAATTTGGAAGCTATTGATGGATTTTTCCCATTACAAATTTCTCAGACAAAGATCTGCATTGGTTGTGACAGATGTCCTTTATGGAAATATGACCGAAACAATAGTCAACTCACTGTCAATGAGCACAGTAGAGCTGAAAGCTATGGATGAGCACTTGAGGGGTATTTTATTGGAGGATCAGAGGTTATTATAACTGGATCAAATGATTCTTTACAACAGCCAATCAGAATTTGATGTGGCTATTTTCCGCATTCGCTGTGACAAACAACCCTGTGTCTTCAGTATTACATCAGAGGATTTTAAAGGGAACTAACCCAGATGACGTAACGTCTTTGTTCAACACTGAACGAAGAAAAGCTTTTGCATCACAGTCTCAGTAGAATTCCTCGTTTCTCAACAAAGTTTTCTGAGGATACTCTGCCTCGTAGTTCAACAAGGAGGGGCACTCTGGAGCATAAATGTGGCAATTATCTAATTCTCAGCATGCCTCAACCATACTAAGCTGGGTGGCAGGGTGAAATGTGAGGAGGATGTTAGGAGATTACAGGGTGACATGGACAGGTTAGGTGAGTGGTCAGATGCATGGGAGATGCAGTTTAATGTGGATAAATGTGTGGTTATCCACTTTGGTGGCAAGAACAGGAAGGCAGATTACCACCTCAATGGAATCAATTTAGGTAAAGGGGAAGTACAGAGAGATATGGGAGTTCATATACACCTGTCAATGAAGGTAAGCATGCAGGTACAGCAGGTAGTGAAGAAGGCTAATAGCATGTTAGTGTTCATAACAAGAGGGATTGAGTATAGAAGCATAGAGGTTCTTCAGCAGCTGTACAGTGCCCTGGTGATACCACACCTGGAGTATTGTGTGCAGTTGTGGTCTCCAAATTTGAGGAAAGACATTCTGGCTATTGAGGGAGTGCAGCGTAGGTTCACGAGGTCAATTCCTGGAATGGCGGGACTAACTTACCCTGAAATACTGGTGCGACTGGGCTTGTGTACTCTTGAGTTTAGAAGGCTGAGAGGGGATCTGATTGAGACATATAAGATTATTAAAGGATTGGACATTCTGGAGGCAGGAAACATGTTTCCGCTGATGGGTGAGTGCCGAACCAAAGGACACAGCTAAAAAGTACAGGGTAGACCACTTAGGACAGAGATGAGGAGAAACTTCTTCACCCAGAGAGTGGTTGCTGTGTGGAATGCTCTGCCCCAGAGGGCAGTGGAGGCCCAGTCTCTGGATTCATATAAGAAAGAGTTGGATAGATCTCTCAAGGATTGTGGAATCAAGGGTTATGGAGATAAGGCAGGAACAGGATACTAATTAGGAATGATCAGCCATGATCATATTGAATGGCGGTGCAGGCTCAAAGGGCTGAATGGCCTACTCCTGCACCTATTGGCTATTGTCTATTTGACATGGTGATGTAAGTATATTACACTGTGCTTGCTGCAATGGGGGTTCCAGGGATTTTATGACAGTAAGTTTAACTTTTTAAATCTGTGATATTCTTTCTGGGTTTGATTCGGTATTGTGTGCATAATATCTTGTTGCTATTCTGAGTAATGCAGAGTAATGACTGCTGTCCTCTTATGTGCAGCTTTAACTTGAACCACCATTACACTGAATACCTTATCCTTCAGCATCCCCACCAAATACAAGCAACAGGAACATTGAAGACACATTTTCAGCCATTTCTTGCCCCTCTTTATTCAAGTGATCTACTGCTCCATTTCATGGTTGTACCTTATGATTGCTGAATAGGAGTATTTCTTGCTGCACTCTAGGCTCCTTTGAAAGGATATTGTCCTTTTAAAGAGCACGAGCGTCATTCCCTTAAAGTTATCTCTCTCTCTTGTTTACTATTTTCCCGTGCAAAAATACCAAAAATAACGATCATAAAACGTTATCGTAATTTTCTCTCTACAAATGTTCCCACACCAGTGAGTTCCTGCAAAATTTTCTATTTTAATTTTCTTTGTACTGCACATTTTTTCTGCAGATACCTGAAACAATGATTTTCTTGTGCATCATGGAATCAAAGTTCTGCAATCGGTGTCCATACTGATAATATTGTATGCTGGAGAGTTTTGCAGAAAGACTTAGTCATGACATTCCTTTTGTGTCTTACATCTGGAATGACAACCACGAAGAGCTGATAATGTCAACATTTAATTCTGATCATATTTTGCAATTTCTGGTATCATACTCTTAAAATATTAACGTTCTAATATCAACACCAGACTATCAATATTTTATTGATAGTCATTTTTTATAGACCTAACAATGAGATTAAAAGTAATCATTTTGAAATAATTACCTTCTGAAGGTCAAGCAGTGACTGAAAATTAATGCTGGCTCATTCCTCAATATTCACGTCTGATGAGCGAATCATAATGAAATTTCCTTCACGCTTACTGATGTTGCTGCATGAGCTATAGGATTTTCTGTTTCCATTCAGATTAGGACCATCCAGCCTCTTCAGACTCATGCAGAGTTCAAATGCTTCGGATTGTGATGAGTTACTATTTCCACGGATATCGTTGTCAGAAAGTGCATCGAAACGGCAACATTGAGTTAGAAATGTGCAGCCAATGCTGATGTAAAACTGACAAAGATGAAGAAGCGATGCCTTCTTGAACAAAAGGAGCCTGGTCGATGCAACGACAGAAAGAGTGCTGTTAGGAAGGACGTTTCATAAAATTGTTCGCTTGACAGTGGAGGAACGGTAAAAGATGTTTTAAGTGAGAACTGCCTTTACCATGTTTGAGAATGTGGTTTTCCCACGCGTCCGGTGTCCTTCCTCATCCAGGTATTCTAGAAAGCAGTTTCAAAAGTCTTGCTGAACAAGTTATAAGCGGTTACTTCTGTGCATTCTATTGATGCTAATCAATGCTGTCATTACACCAGTGGCAGACTGAGAGAATGCATAGCCTGGTAGATGTACTGTCTCTCTGATGGCCTGTTTAATCCTATCGTGTGTGATGTTTCCCGACATTGATTGTTGCTTCACTCATCCAAAGAAGTGGGCAGTATGATATCACAGACCTGACTTGTGGTTATTTGGGGTTACAGGACTTGCATTCCAAGTGCAGATCTGCCTGCGTGTGCATCAATATATTTTTTTCCCTGAACTTACTTTTTTCATGAAATGGACAGTAATTCCAGTTTTCAATTTCTGAACAATAATGAAACCTGGATATAAGGAGAGCATTTCCTGCATGCATGTAAGTTGCACTTAGAGCGTTTTTTTTTAAAAATCCAAGTTTATGTTTATGTTCCCCTTCCCAATGACAGGTGGACTTCAGATTAATACCACAATGCAATTCATGGAGGGTGATAAACCTATTCAGATCGAACAGTGTACTCCAGTTCTGACATTTTCCCAGATTTAGCAAATCAAGTTGATCATTTCTGGTAGCAGGATCTTCCTATTCAGAAAATTGTGTCCCCAATCGCCCGAGCTGGATTTTGATGCATTGCCTCAGGTCTCTGACAGTTTTCAGTATTGGGTCTATTGAAATACTCTTTCTCCGACTGGCCTATGCGCCCTCAGGTAACGATGATGTGGAGGTGTCAGATTTGGATTGTGGTGGACGAACGTAAAAATCACACAACACCAGATTATAGTCGAACAGGTTTATTTGGGAGCACTAGCTTTTGGAGAGCTGTTCCTTCATCAGATCGCTTTGGGAGAGGATCATAAGACACTGAATTTACAACAAAAGATTACAGTGTCATGTAACTGAAATGATATACTGAACAAACCTTGATGTCTGTTCAGTCTTCCATCTTTTAGAATGGGTTGCATCAGTTCATTAATATGGAAATCCCAGTCACACTCTCGAGATAACTTAAGATTTTTTATTAAAAAAAGGTGACATCTCAGCTCAGACAATGCATTAAAGCTGCAAGGTTAGAATCCGTCTTTCTCCCAAACTTGAGTCAGACTGATTATATTTCCACACGTGGAGTTTGTACAACGAGATCTACGTGTTTTTGTACATCAGTCAATGAAAGCAAGCATGCAGGTAACAGCAGGCAGTGAAGAAAACTAATAGCATGCAGGCCTTCATAACAAGAGGAATTGCGTGTAGAAGCAAAGAGGTCCTTCTGCAGCTGTACAGGGCCCTGGTGAGACTGTACTTGGAATATTGTGCGCAGTTTTGGTCTCCAAATTTGAGGAAAGACATTCTGGCCATTGAGGGAGTGCAGCGTAGGTTCACGAGGACAATTCCCGGAATGGCAGGACAATCTTCCACTGAAAAACCGGAGTGACTGGGCTTGTACACGCTTGAGTTTAGAAGACTGAGAGGGGATCTGATTGAGACATATAAGATTATTAAAGGATTGGACACTCTGTTCCGTCTGGTTGGCCGTTACCTTTAACATTGATCGATTTATGGCCATTTGTTGCCAGAAGCTGAGAATTGTCAGACTGAAATTCTGGCAACTGCAGTTCTGCTTTTCTCCAAAACGTGTTTTTTTCAGGGATATTCCCCTCTACTTTGTGTAAGAACCTGGAAAGAGTGTTGATAATGTATCATTGTTTTGTTCGAGAAATGCAAGCTTTTTGTGTTAACCCTGGATTGACGAGTAGTGTTGACTGGCTAGATACGATTTTTAATACGATTTTAATAAGAATTTGCCCATTTTCTCCAATTATATTCCTTAATGCTCTTACTGTAAGGCATAGTTTATTGACTGGTCAGGTTCAGAAGGGACTGAAGGGCCAGAGCAAGAGCCGATGTCACAGAGACCCAGAGTTGGAGAGCAGAAGGAAATCTGTAGTCTTCCTCTTCACCATGCGTGGCAGTTTCATACTTTTGTGGCTGACCGATGTTACAGAACAGGAGAACGTGAGGACTGCAGATGCTGGAGATCAGAGCTGAAAATGTGTTGCTGGAAAAGCGCAGCAGGTCAGGCAGCATCCAAGGAGCAGGAGAATCGACGTTTTGGGCATGAGCCGAAAGATTCCTGAAGAAGGGCTCATGCCCGAAACGTCGATTCTCCTGCTCCTTGGATGCTGCCTGACCTGCTGCGCTTTTCTAGCAACACATTTTCAGCTCTGATGTTACAGAACATAGAACATAGAATATTACAGCACAGTACATGTTCTGTGCACCGAGCTGTAGAAACAATCTGAAGTCTATCTGCCCTACAATTTCATTTCCATTCATATGTTTATCCAGTGACCATTTAAATGCTCTTAAGGTTGGCGAGACAGTGCGTTCTGCACCCTTACTACCCTCTGAGTAAAGACAATATCTGTGACATCGCTCTTATACCTATCACCTGTCAACTTACAGCCATGTCCCCTCGTGCTAGCCATCACCACTCGAGGAAAACGGCTATCACTGTCCACCCTAGCTAATCCGCTGATTATCTTATATGTCTCAATTAAGTCACCTCTCAACCTTCTCTCTAATGAAAACAGCCTCAAGTCCCTCAGCCTTTCCTTATAAGACCTTCATTCCATACCAGGCAACATCTGAGTAAGTCTCCTCAGAGCCCTTTCCAAAGCTTCCACATCCTTCCTATAATGTGGTGACCAGAACTGTACACAATACTCCAAGTGCGGCTGCACCACAGTTTTATACAGCTGCAGCATGACTTGTGGCTCCCTCTACCATATAAAACTAACACACTACATACCGTCTTCTCAACTCTATCAATCTGGGTGGCAAATTTCAGGGATCTATGTACGTGGACACCGAAATCTGTCCGCTCTTTTACACTGCCAATAATCTTCTCACTAGCCCAGTAATCTTTATTCCAGTTCTTCCTTCCAAACACATATTACACGTATGACAGATTCACAAGTGTTGGTCTCAATGATTATGTTGTGTCTTTGTATATATTCGAAGAAGTCAGCTGGAAACTGTGAAACGTAAATTGCTGCAGATGCATTTATTTATCGGGTGACTCAGTCCAAGTTCAGAAAACAGGTCAAAAGTGCGGTGAAGCTTCCACTGACAGCAATTATTCGATTAATTAATAAAGACATTATACTATGAAAAATCAGCTGCCTGGCCCTTTGTTTCCACTCCATCAATCAACTGAAGTGTGGACTGTCTTTAGGTCTATTAATGCATCCAGAATGAAGAGGGAGAACGCGATGGTGCGAGTGAGGAATGGAGTGCTGAGACAGACACATCGCTGGTGAGAAGCGGCAACAGCAGCTACACACACTTCCACTCAATCAGTTTAATACTCTGAACCTTACCGCTGCCCAAAAGACCGAGTTGATGCATTATGTTTGCTGGCTTTGCAGACCCGTCATTTATGACCATTACCAACTGTGAAGGAAAGAGATACTGCGTTGGGGGGAGGGTAGTGGTGAATTGGTGTTTGACTTCTGGTAATGTGAGGTACAAGCGCTTCCACGGTGATCCAGAAATCTGGCAGACAAAGCAATCAGGCCTGAGGGACAACCCTGGATGAACAGGGATAAGCGGTTTCTTGTCCACTCGTGATGTGGAGGTGCCCCCAAGCGAGGCAGTATCTGCACTTATTAGCCATGCTGCTTTGCTCACAACTGGATAATTCAGTGTCCCTCTTCAAATGTAGCGGGTTAGTTCATTTAAATGTGGCAAATGTGGTGGCTATTCACTAATATAGAGATAGAGGAGGCTTGAGATTTTTATTGACATGTGAAGCAGATTCGTTTTCTTTAGGTGAAAGGAAAAACTCGTTTTCACCATATATGACACAGTTTGAGATATCTTAAAATGTTCTGAAAGTTACAAATGTGTCATGCATTTACTGGTAATATTATTTTGTTTGTTTCAAATCAGGAGAAGAGACAGATTTGTCTTTTTTTTTCCAGATGCTTTCTCTTGATTCAACGGACTCTTACGAATCATTTGCAGGGAAGTGTGAAGACTTCTCACAGAGAAACAAATACCATCACAAAACCGAGAACTCAGTTTCCAATAATTGAAAAACTGATGACCAAACACCCCAGATCTGGAATTTGAACAAAGTAATCTTCTAATAACACAAACGAAAAAGAAGATGTGAATTACGGAAAACTGAGGTTAAAAAAGAAATCCTGCTTGACAATTTCAGCAAGACTTGTGACTTCTCTGAAAACTTCTCAGATTTATGAGACAGATAACATCAACTCTCTTTATCAACATGTGCTGCCAGCCTGCATTAGTTTCTTCAGATATACCTGTTTGCATTTTTTAAGTTGAGGTAACTGATTCTCGGAAATACTCCATACTCATTTCGAAGAGAATGACCATATTGCTCGCCTGGAATTATTCTGATCAATTGGAAGTTGCTTTTCTTCAAAGAATATCCAAATCATCGGGTTTTTTCTTTTGCCCTGAACCGAAAGCAAGCCTCAGTGATTACAATGACTGTCATACATCAGCACCGGATTAAACATCTTCCTCCACAACGTTGACATAAACTGGATTGTTTCAACGTTCCAGGAGTTTTGAAACCCGTTGTAAATTTGAGAAAGCTCAAGTGTCACTTTAAGAAATACCAAAATCAACTGATCGTGTAAGAGAGAAAGTAAAGGAGAGGGAGATCCTTTCAAAACAATGCCCGTGTCGAAACTTTCTGCACATTTAACTAGTGAGCAAGAATGGCACAAATGATGGAATTAATAGCAAATGCCCAGCCTCATCCAATTCTTATCAATTCTGACATTTTACAATATCACCTGAAAATGCGATACACGAATCCTATAATTCAGGACGATGCCACTGTTTCAGATTGTCTGTCTGACATGTGGCATTGCATGAGAAGAATTGCCTTCCACTACAACACTGGGAGGACTCACACACTATGAATCTAACCCCCAGTCACGATTAAGATTGCTTTCACTACGCTGACAGGATTGAGTTTGTCCTCTTACCACCTAACATAAGAAAAGTTGCAACGTCCAAAGCCATCTCCAAGCCAGATGAACGAAGGAACAGAGACGTGTGGCAAAATTTCCAATGGAATGATAGTGAAGTCAATCCTTTTTAATTGTCCTTCTAAGCATTTGCTGGAAATAAACGTGTCTCTGCGGTCTCAGGCATGCACAAAGTCCTCTGAACAACTCGTCCAACAACTCCACCAAAAATTGTCCATCACCAATCAAGACTGGTTGTGTTATCACTTCAGACTTTAGGCCTTATACATTGGTTTGTTTAATTTAAATCAGGAGAAAAGACAGATTTGTCTTTTTTTAGAGGCTTATTCATGCTTCAATGGACTCTGGCAAATCATTTGCAGCGAAATGTGAGGGTGGCTCTGTCTAACACCTGCTGCTTATACTGTCCAACATGCAAGTAATCCTGCTCAGTACCTTCTCCAGTTTGATACCACATTGACAACTTTGTTTGCTGCTGCTTCTAGAATGTTCCATAAAACTCTCCATTGAACCAGGATTGATCCCCTGGCTTCATTGTAATGGTTGAGTGGGAGATATGCTGAGCCAGGATTTTGAGACTGGAGATTATACAAGAGTACAATTCTGCTGGTTTTGATGGTCAATAGCACTTTTACGGATTTTCAGTCTTGAGTTGCCAATTCTGTTCAAAGTGTGTTCCGTTAAGCACAGTGAACATGCGTTGCAATATAATAAATTGACACAAGATAAATCAAATGATTAAACACCACACACCAACCTGTCACATTCATGTCTGTCACACCTGAAAATGTGTTGCTGGAAAAGCGCAGCAGGTCAGGCAGCATCCAAGGAACAGGAGAATCGACGTTTGGGGCCTGAGCCCTTCTTCAGGAATGAGGAAAGTGTGCCAAGCAGTGCTCAGATAAAAGGTAGGGAGGAGGGACTTGGGGGAGGGGCGTTGGAAATACGATAGATGGAAGGAGATTAAGGTGAGGGTGATAGGCCGGAGTGCGGGTGGGTGCAGAGAGGTCAGGAAGAAGATTGCAGGTTAGGAAGGTGGTGCTGAGTTCGAGGGTTGGGACTGAGACAAAGTGGGGGGAGGGGAAATGAGGAAACTGGTGAAATCTGAGCTCACCCCTTGTGGTTAGAGGGTTCATAGGTGGAAGATGAGGCGCTCTTCCTCCAGCCGTCGTGTTGCTATGGTCTGGCGATGGAAGAGTCCAAGGACCCGCATGTCCTTGGTGGAGTGGGAGGGGGAGTTGAAGTGTCGAGCCACGGGGTGGCTGGGTTGGAGATATACCATACCTGTTACCCTGCCATAAATCTCCTGGATATTTGACTCCATATGCTGTCTCTTGCCGCACCTTTCTTGCCTTCTCATTCATGTTGCATCAGTTTATGCATCTTTCCAGTCATGTGCATCGTTTCTGTGTATGTTGACATTCCTCACAGGTGGTAAGAGTCACTGCCTCGGCCAACAATTTTCTCACACACTTTGTACTGCTCAGAAGGTCGCGACAAGCTGATTGTCTGATTCTCTGCAGGTCATGTGATTTAGACAAGCCAACGATATAATTAGAGAGCAAATCCCAGTTTTCCGGTGCAAGTAATACCCAATTCTACACTGCAAGGGCGAGCTGAAGTCAGGGAATTACATTTTAGCAATCGCCTATCTCTGTTGGATGCAAGATTTTAAAAATTAAGCGCGTGCTGGCAGGAATAGTCTTTCATTTTCAACTATGTTGCATCCATTCGAAATATTTCATGCTTCTGCTTTGAAAGTTCTGCCAACCATAATGGTAAAGAAGATTTGAACAGAAATATCGTGGTAATAAACTTTACTACTCCTATCTATCTCTCTATCTATCTATCCATCTATCTATCTATCTATCTATCTATATATCTATCTATCTATCTATCTATCTATCTATCTATCTATCTATCTATCTATCTATCTATCTATCTATCTATCTATCTATCTATCTATCTATCTATCTATCTATCTATCTGTCTGTCTGTCTGTCTGTCTGTCTGTCTATCTATCTATCTATCTATCTATCTATCTATCTATCTATCTATCTATCTATCTATCTATCTATCTATCTATCTATCTGTCTGTCTATCTATCTATCTGTCTATCTATCTATCTGTTTGTCTATCTGTCTGTCTGTCTGTCTGTCTATCTACCTGTCTATCTATCTATCTATCTATCTATCTATCTATCTATCTATCTATCTATCTATCTATCTATCTATCTATCTATCTATCTATCTATCTATCTATCTATCTATCTATCTATCTATCTATCTATCTATCTATCTATCTATCTATCTATCTATCTATCTATCTATCTATCTATATATCTGTCTGTCTATCTATCTATCTATCTATCTGTCTATCTATCTATCTATCTATCTATCTATCTATCTATCTATCTATCTATCTATCTATCTATCTATCTATCTATCTATCTATCTATCTGTCTATCTATCTGTCTATCTATCTATCTATCTATCTATCTATCTATCTATCTATCTATCTATCTATCTATCTATCTATCTATCTATCTATCTATCTATCTATCTATCGATCTGTCTGTCTATATATCATTCTTAAGTCCAAAGAGACGAAGTACAAGAGACGGGCTGTTCATAAATAGATACTTGGAACAATTGGCTGCTAAATAATCTCCTGAACTTTGGTTGCTGTTTCGGTAATACTTCAAACTCAACCAATCAATTTAAATTGTTCCCACAATACTTAAATTCAATTGAATTTATTGTATTGATGACATCCAACCAATGAGAGGGAATCGTGTTGGAGGTATAAAAACGCAGCTATGTTGAAACCTGTCACACAAACTGCCATACACCGAGAGAGCTCACTGTCCATCTCATATGAAAAGTTCTAAAAGTAACCAGACGGCACTATCTAGCAAAGGCTACATTTTCCAGTAAAACAAATACTCAAAGCAAAAAGGAAGAAGACAGCAAAGTTGGGAAGACAAGGAGAGAAGGGTGAAGGGAGATGAGAAGACCATCTGCATGAACTCTGAGACATTAAGTTAATGTAACCTGTAATATTTGTGTTATTAGAACAGCATTTTTATCGAGTTGTGGTCAGGAGGTGTTTAGTTAAGAAAAGCCAGTTTGGAATTGATTATAGTTGTTGGTTCACGTTCACTGCCAGAGTTAAGCAAATAACTGATTATTTTTCTTTAAATAGTGGTAATTATGAGTTCTCTTTCACCCATGCACGCATGTTAACGTTTAACGAGGCGAGGTAAGCTTCTCTGGGGGTTGCTTGGTTTAAATTAATACAGGGGTTCATCCTCTGTGTCGGGACAGTTTGAGCTCATCATCCGGGGTTTGGGCAGGTTTGGAGCGATCCATTCTGGGATTTGAACAGGGTGAGATATATTTAGGCGGATGTGGGCCGATTTCGACAGATTAATGAACAGCTTTGAGATGTGAAACGTCCCAGCAAATTTAATCACACTGTTCGATTACTGTGCTGGAATGGAAAATAAAATGTAGGCGAGAAAAAATTGTTTAATTTCAGATGCTTCCGGTGGTGAGATTAAAAGTGAGAGAAATGACACTTTCAGTTACTAAGTATATTCTGGGGTTTGAAGCAGTGACTTAGGGAGTTTTATAAGCCGTGAGCAAGGAAAAGCTGCTACAGTTAGCAGACAGCTGGAGCTGGACTCGCCTGTGTCTTGGGAAAAAAAAACGATGTGGGTATTACCGAAATAGCTCAACATTGACATCTGCTGGAAAGGTCATTTGCTGCTTTGGAAATGGCTAAAATTCAATGGCAGATGAAACAGCTTGAGATAGAGGAGAAAGATAGGGAGACAAGATTCTTAGGCAAAAGTGAGGAATGCAGATCCTGGAGATTAGAGCCGAGAAAGTGGTGCTGGAAAAGCACAGGAGGTCAGGGAGCTTCGAAGCAGCAGGCAAATCGACGTTCCAGGCAATGAAGGGCTTATGCTCAAAATGTCAATTCTCCTACTCCTCGGATGCTACCTGACGTGCTGTGCTTTTCTAGCACCACACTCTCCACAGAAAAAATCTTCGCAAAGCAAAGATCCAGAGAGAGAAAGAGAGAAGAAATTTTCAAAATGAAAGAACAGCCATGTTAGAAGATCAAGAAAGAGAGAGAAGTTTCCTAGCTGGGCAAAAAGTGAAAGAGAGGGAGAAAGAAAGAATTTGAACTTCGGAAATAGCAAAGTGAACACGAAAGTCAGTTTACAATGATGAAACAATACGGCAAGCTTAGGGCAGTGGAGAGTGATGATGAACAAACCCATCTTAGACAAAAACATGGTAGGGATATCATATTTATAAAATAGGCTAGGCAGGTGTGGTGCCCAGTGAACGTATGTATAATGCTGATTTACAGGAAAATCGGCATTTCAGACAAAAGCCCTTTATCAGAATTCTTGATGAAGGGAATTTGCCCGAAAAATCGATTTTCCTGCTCCTTTGATGCTGCCTGACCTGCTGTGCTTTTCCAGCACTACTCGAATGTTGACTCTAATCTCCAGCATCTACAGTACTCACTTTCGCCTCATACTGATTAATGCTGTAGGCAGGGCTAGTGAGATATGCGCAAATCTGTCACGGGGGTCCAGAGATTATGCATATGCCAAACATGTTATTTTGAGTGCCTATGTATTGGAACCAGAACCATATAGACAACAGTGTATAAATATAAAGAAGGAACAAGGTCGGATTTACTTTGAGATCTCAAGAGTTAAACATGGGAATTCCGATAGATGTGCAACGGAACAATAGACAAGACATATAAGGCTGTAAGAGAGATTGCTCGGTGGGAGGAGTTTAAGAGCTCACTTCCAGAGGTGATAAGAACTTATGTGGATGAAGAGAAGGTTCAAAAAGTGAGAAGAGTGTCTCGGATGGCAGATGAATATTCATTTGTGCAGAAGGTGAAATTTAGTTTCCAACAGGAATTTCATCCCGGGAGGGATATTAATCAGGAGAAGAGCGAATTACCATGGAAATACTTATCACAGGTAAAAAAGAATCCCAAGGAATTGAAAAGGAGGTGAAAGTCACCAGGTGTTAAAGTAGAAAATGTTAAGTACCAGTGCTTTTCGTTAATGAAAGCCACGAGAGAAATAGATGGTGTAAAATAAGCTAAACCAGTGGGCTTAGTGGAAGTCGTCAAGGAAACCCGAAGTAAAGTCGAGGAGCTCCAAGAGAGTGCAGAGCCTATGCAGGGGCTGGGTATTGAGATAGTGCCTGATCTCT
This sequence comes from Chiloscyllium plagiosum, assembly GCF_037043375.1. NCBI lineage: Eukaryota > Metazoa > Chordata > Chondrichthyes > Orectolobiformes > Hemiscylliidae > Chiloscyllium > Chiloscyllium plagiosum. The sequence continues at coordinate 271,398 of NW_028270190.1, read as the reverse complement.
ATAAAGACTTCACCTCTGTGGGTAAAATTTACTCAGGAAGAAAGGGGGGTGGGGGGTAGGGGGGTGTGTGGGGACAGGAAAGAATTGACAATGTTGAGAGATACTGTATCTGGTCAGTCTCCAATAGTAAAATGAAAGTATCAGCACTCTTTCTGACATGTTACGCAATTGGATTGGATTCCACTCCCTACAGTGTGGAAACAGGCCCTTTGGCCCAACAAGTCCACACCGACCCTACCAAGAGTAATCCACCCAGAACCATTCACTTATTCCCCACTAATGCACCGAACACCATGGGCAATTTAGCATGGCCAATTCACCTGACCCGCGCATCTTTGGACTGTGGGAGGAAACTAGAGCACCCGGAGGGTAATGTTCCTTGTCATGCAGAAAACCGAAGGAAAACCAGGGAATTGAGTAGTTCAAAGCAAAATTATTGGAATTATTCCAGGCCGTGTAGAAAGAAGATCCCATTAACGTAAGTTACAGCAAGAATGAACTTCGGTTAGGTACCATGCTTGATGTCATGGTACAACAAAAACGAGAACAGGTCGAGGATCAGGCAGAGTTGCCTTGTCCTGAAAAGCAAATGGACTTACAACCGAGAAATGAGACGGTAACAGACCTATATGATGGTGCATACTCAGAAAAGGAATCAGAATATATTCCCGAGTATTATTATCCTAAGGACAGAATCCGAAGGTGAAAATGGACATAACAGCAGGTTCATGCAGAGAAGAAATGGGCGGCAGTGCACCAGATTGTGTCGCAATTAGCTTATGTTGAGGAAACATTGCGAGTAATGCACGAATCGCCTGTAGGAGTTAATCGCAGTGTGAGGAAGATGCAGGTCTCCGTCCGTTGGCCTGCACTGCACAAGAAGGTTGGCAAAATATGCTATAAGTTCATATGTGCCAAATGGTAGGGAAGCCACAGGTAATAACAAAGCCAGCACCTTTGTTGCTTATTGTCACTTTTGCAGAACATTTCACATGGGTTATACGCTTACTTGAGTATGTACCCTCTCTAAAACTAAAAGTGGGACTCAGTACTTACCAACCGTATTGGCTGGGTCTCCCCGTTTTTCGGAGGCAATTCCATTACCTACTGTTAAGGCAAAGGGCATTTTGTTTACGTGGTATGGGCTACACAGGGAGATTCAGTCACTCCAATGGTCTAATTTTACTGCTAAACTATGTATGAAAATCATGGACAGTTTAGACATGCAGCATGTTAAACCAAGCTTGTACCACCATGTAGACCTGGAAATGTGGCTTCAGAACCTGAGGACAATGTTAAGAGTGTACTGCCAGGCTTTCCCGAATGATGGGGATAAATGTATCCCCTTCATCTTGTTTACCATTAGAGATGCTCCTAACGAATCTTCTTAGTTTACTCCCTTTGAGTCAATATTCGGGTATGAAGTGAGAAGGCCTTTGGAACTAAGAAAGAAAACAATTGACAGGACCGCCGTCAGAGATTTCACATTTGGATTGTATATCTGAAGTGAAGGAAGAAATTAAATCGAGTAAGTGAATTGCCTGAAGAGGGGAAAGCACAGACGGAAGCAGGAGGCAGACAAAAAAAGGTCGAAACTGCGTACGTTTTCCCATGGGTATTGTTACAAGTGAAAGGAGAGCGCTTCAAAGCCAGATTGAGTGGTCGCTAACAAATTGAGAAGAAGTTGAGTCAGACAAACAATCTGGTAAAGATGTCAGACAAAATACAAACTCTATCGGATTTAATGTGAGTATGTTGAAACCTTACAACAAAAGGGACAGGGGACTGAAGAAACAGGTCTTAGTTGCTGCCCTGTATAGAGAAGCAATCCAGATGGCTTCGATTTTGATGTGCATCAAAATATGTAAACTAACGAGGAATTCCTTGAAGAATGGGATAGGATAGTGAGATATCTGTCCCAGGAGGAAAGAACGAAATAAAAGTTTAGTTGCAAGAGTCTGAGGACATCCGCAGGAACAAAATGGGGAGGACTAATTCTATTGTCCAATATGAGCTGGAAGTAGGGAATGTTTTTATTCCCAATAAGACAACACCCCTACAGGCTTAATCTTCTCAATGTCCGGGGTAAGCATTGGGACCTGTATATGGCACAAAGTCTATTCCTGTTGCTCAGAAGGGAAGGGAGAAGAGGAGCAGAGCATTAGTAATTGGGAACTGTATAATTCGGGGGACAGATAGGAGGTTTTGTGGTGTGTTGCCTCCCAGGTGCCTGGGATCGTGATGTCTCTGCTCATGTTTACGGAATCCTTGAGGGGGAGGGGGAGGGGGAGCAGCGCCAAGTCGTGGTCCACATAGGCATCAACGACATAGGTATGACGAGAGATGAGGATTTAAGGCAGAAATTCAGGGAGCGAGGATGGAAGCTTAGAGCTAGGACAGGCGGAGTTGTTATCTCTGGTTTGTTTCCCATGTCCGTGGGGTTGAGGTGAGGAATAGAGAGAGAGAGAGGAGATAGGCCTCACTCGTGATGAAGAGTTTTTGCCTGAAACGTCGATTTTTCTTGCTTCCTGATGTTACCTGCTCTAATGTGCTTTTCCAGCACCACTCTAGTCTTGACTCCAATCTCCAGCATCTTCAGTACCCACTTTGGCCTCGAGGGAGAGTTGGATATATGGCTAAGTGATAGTGTAGGAGGGATGGTGTGGATTCCTGAATATTTGGGGCTCTTTTCGGGGTAGGTGGGACCTCTAAAACTGAGCCAGAAGGGGCACAAATATTCTGAGGGGTGCTTGGGGAAATTTGCTAACACTCTTCAGGTGGGTTTGAACTAATTTAGCAGATGGATGGAAACCTAAATTGCAGTTCGAGTGTACAGAAGATTGAGAGAAGACAGGTCTGAAACAAGGTTTCAAGGTCGCAAGAGGGTATTAGCAAGCAAGAAGTCGGTTTGAAGTATGTCTACTTCAACGCAGAGAGCATCTGGAATAAGGTGGGTGAACGTGCAGCATGGGATCGTACCTGGGATTTCGATGTTGTGGTCATTTTGGAGACATGGGTAGAGCAAGGACAGAAATGGTTGTTGCACGTTCCAGAAATTATATTGCCCAGTAAGAACAGAGAAGATGGTAAAGTGGGGTGGGGCGGTGTGTGGCATTATCAGTCAAGGACAGTATTACAGTTGCAAAAAAGGACGTTGGAGGACTTGTCTACTAAGTTAGTAAGGGATGAGGTCAGAAACAGGAAAGGAGAGGTCACCCTGTTGGAAGTTTTCCATAGGCCTCCGAATAGTTCCAGAGATGTAGAGGAAAGAATAGCAAAGATGATTCTCGATAGGAGGGAGAGAGATAGGTTAGTTGTTATGGGGGACTTTAACTGTCCAAATACTGACTGGAAATAGTGTAGTTCAAGTACTTTGGATGGGTCAGGTTTGGTCCAATGTGTGCAGGAGGGTTTCCTGACTTAGTGTGTGGACAGTCTAACAAGGGCTAAGGCCACATTGGATTTAGTACATGTTTATTAACCAGGCCAGGTGTTAAATTAGGAGGTGAGTGCGTAATTTGGTGATAGTGACCAAATTCAGTTGTGTTTACTTTAGCGATGGAAAGGGATAGGTATACACCACAGGGCAAGAGTTATGGCTGTGGGAAAGGCAATTACGATGAGATTAGGCACGATTTAGGATGCATAGGATGGGGAAGGAAACTGCAGGGAATGGGCACAAAATGCGATATCACATTGAGTATTAGAAAAGCAATGTTTGTTGTTGATAGAATTACTGCAAAGTCTGACACATACATATATAACTCTGTGTTACAAACACCAAAGAAAGGGAAGGTAACTCGATGAGGGTTAACATAAGAAATTAAAGATTGCATTAAGTCAAAGGAAGCAGCTTGAGAAGAATTCCAGATATTGTGGGACCTGAGAATTCGGAAAAATTTATGTTCCAGAAATTGACAGCCAAGAAACTCATGAGGAAATAAAAACGAACTTGATTACAAGCAAACAGGAAACATGAAGACTTCCTAAATCTATGATCTGTTTCTCAAAGAAAACCAAAGCAAAATCAAATGCGAACATTTGTAAGTGATAGGTAAATTTATCGTGGAGAACAAGGAAATGACAGAGAAACTAACCAGTTACTTTGCACGAATCTTCATGGAGGAAGATCTAGGAAATCTCCGAGAAATGCCAGGTGATCAAATAGGATTTGTGGAACTGAAGACATAAAGTCGATTCATATCAGTAAGAAGGTTCTAATTGAAACTGTGGCTAGTTGATCATTGCTAAGTCTTATGTACCACAGTATATAAAATTTGCAGGTCACATCAAAACTGGTGGTGCACTTAACTCAGAATATAATGAGATTTTTACTACTTGGGCGAATGGGCCAAGTAATCGCAGATGGAGTTTAATTTAGATACTTATGAGGTGCTGCATTTTGGAAAAACAAACCAGAGCAGGACTTGTACACTTAATGGTGAGGGCCTGGGGAGTGTTGCTGAACAAAGAGACCTTGGAGTGCAGGTTCATACATCCTTCAAAATAGAGTCACAGGTAGAGAGGATCGTGAAGAAGGTGCTTGGTCTGCTTTCCTTTATTGGTCACAGCAATGAGTATAGGAGATTGGAGATCATGTTGTAACTGTACAATACATTGTTGAGGCCACTTTTGGAATATTGCGTGCAATTCTTGTCTCCTTTCTATCGGAAGGATGTTGTGAAACTTGAAAGATTTCAGAAAATATTACAAGGATGTTGCCAGGGTTGGAGGATTTGAGCTATAGGGAGAGGCTGAATAGACTGAGGTTGTTTTCCCTGGAGCGACAGAGGCTGAGGGATAACTTTATCGAGGTTTACTTTAACGAGGGAACTACATATGATAAATAGACAAGGTCTTTGCCCTTGGGTGGGGTTGTCCAGAACAACAGGACATAGTTTTAGGGTGAGAGGGGAAAAATATAAAAGGGAACTAAGTACAAAGTTTTCATGCAGAGGTTGGGACATGTATGCCAGATGAGCTGGTGGTGGCAATTACAACATGTAAAAGGGATCTGGATAGGTGTGCGAATAGGAAAGGTTCAAAGGGCTAGCGGCCAATTGCTGACATTTGGACGAGATTTGTTTAAGATATCTGGTCGGCGTGGACGAGTTTGAGGTACTGTGGAGGTGTTGTCTCGTGGAGTAGTAAACGCAAATGTAGGTACTGAGGAGTGATAGGATCACGTCAAAGTACGGGAAAATACTTGGCAACCAATTTTTAATTGGCCTGTGAGCAGATAGAGTAGCAAATCATATGGTTTAGAGGGCATCCTTACAGTCCATCAGGCGCATACTAACAAAAATAAACTAATGCATAACACTTGCCCGACTTTCTGAACTATTCCCTTAATCTTAAATGCCACAATTCAACTGCTCATCTAAGTTCTTGGCTTAAACTCATGAAGTTTACTGCCTCAATTTACTTTCTTTTTCAAAAATTCGTAGAGCAGGACAGAAGTAGGGTTCTCTACACTGAGTGCCCATTAAGTAAAACATGAAGACATTTTGGGAATAACCCTGAGTGAGAGAGGTTCAGCTAAACTGTCAACCGTGCCCTGGCGAGGGAGCAAGATAGCGCACAACTACTGGACGATGAAATCCTTATTTATCAAAGTATATCCCCCACGTCAAACTTCTCTCCAATAATTTGAAGAGTTCAATTTTTCAAACTTAAATGTGTTTCACTCCCTGGAAAATTCCACGGAGAGATGAGGACTCTGCTGCTGACTTCCTTATCAGTTATTTGGGCCATACTCCATTGCAATATATTTATTTCAGTACGGCAGCAAATTCTCAAACCGCACTGCCAATTAAAACATTATGGCAGTTGATGTCACTGTCATGACTGGGTCAAAAAGCTAGAAGAATTTGGTCACAGGTTGCATGCAATGTGAGTGCGAAAATCTTAAAAAAAGAAATCAGAATGGCAGGCCTGTGACAACTGAACTTCCGCGTTACTTCAATTGTTAGCTAATTGGATTTGGACCAGAAATAATAGGTTTGAGCAGGATCTTTTATGATAGGTTGGCAAGCTTGTATCAGTGGAGTGAAAAGGGTCTAATGTTTCCAAGGACAATTTCCGGAGAATTAGTGTGGCAACAGCAGGAAGGAAGGCCATTCGATCGTTTATGCTGATTATAAAAAAGGAACCGTCCTCTAAATTAGCACGTTTGTCAACTTTCGACATTATTTCTGTCATCGATGTTTTGAAACCGTATGCTTGTTCCTCATTGCATCCATGGAGACAGTTTTTCCCTGTCTGCACGTTAAACCACCACGTGATTTCGAACTCGTCTGTTTAATCTCCTCTCACCTCTGCCCACCACACGGAAAACAAAATGATCAGACCACTCCAGTCTCTCAAAGGATTTAAGAAAATGGGTAGGTCATGCAACCCGTCAATCCTATTTCACCATTCGGTGAGATAATTTCTGATCTATCACCATAGAAGCCAAGATTAGAAACTGCTCCCGTTTATCTGTGCATAGGTGATACGAAAGTCGGCGGAGTTGTAGACAGTGAGGAAGAATGTGGCAGGTTACAGCAGGATATAGATAAGCTGCAGAAATGGGCAGAAAGATGGCAAATGGAGTTCAATGCAGCTAAGTGTGAGGTGATTCACTTTGGTAAGAGTAACAAAAAGATGGGGTACTGGGCTAATGGTCGGATACTTGGTAGTGTGGATGAGCAGAGGGATCTTGGTGTTCATGTACACAGATCTTTGAAAATTGCCACCCAGGTAAATAGTGAGGTGAAGAAGGCATATGGCGTACTGGCTTTTATTGGTAGTGGAATTGAGTTCCGGAGTCCTGAGATCATGTTGCAGTTGTATAAGATTCTGGTGCGGCCGCACCTGGGGTATTGTGTGCAGTTTTCGTCGCCATACTATAGGAAGGATGTGGAGGCACTGGAATGGGTGCAGAGGAGGTTTACCAGGATGTTCCCTGGTATGGTAGGAAGATCGTATGAGGAAAGGCTGAGGCACTTGGGGTTGTTTTTATTGGAGAAAAGAAGGTTTAGGGGTGACTTGATAGAGGTGTACAAGATGATTAGGGGTTTAGATAGGGTTGACCATGAGAACCATTTTCCACATATGGAGTCAGCTATTACGAGGGGGCATAACTTTACATTAAGGGGTGAAAGGTATAGGACAGATGTTAGGGGTAGGTTCTTTACTCAGCGAGTCGTGAGTTCATGGAATGCCCTGCCAGTAGCAGTGGTGGACTCTCCCTCTTTATGGGAATTTAAGCGGGCATTGGATAGGCATATGGAGGATAGTGGGCTAGTGTAGGTTAGGTGGGCTTGGATCGGCGCAACATCGAAGGCCAAAGGACCTGTACTGCGTTGTATTCTTCTATGTTCTATGTTGTATAAGATGAAGACTGTTCCTTTCTTTAACGATGACTATTTTACAAGTATAGAAATTGTGTTCTAAAGCGTCTACAATATAGTTCTCTGAGTCATCCAATACCAACAGAATTTCGAGAGTTGATCACATCCTTATTCTCATTCGTGAAGAATGCTAGTTAAAATGAATGTCGACGGAGAGACAGCTAAGGTAACCCTTACATCAACGTGAAATAACTGAATGGCCACGTTCTGTTTGAGTGTCGCTTATTCTGTGTCTCTGACAGAGGTTCCCCATTCAAGGAAGTCCCAAATGTGTGAATGGGCAGAGTGTTTGGAACATAAAAGCGGAGAAGGGCGAGGGGATGTAACGGGAGGGAGGTTCGTTAGAGGTGAATGATGTACATTAAACAAATGTGAATTGGATATAGTGACTGAGGTGAGTGTATTCTTGTGATCTGCCCAGAATAGGATAGATTGACTGAGGAGAATGGGATATATTGGCTCAGAGCAGTTCGGATGTAGTGACTGAGTGGCAAGGATAAAAGGAATGAGCATCGTGAGATGTACTAACTGCGTGGAGTGGCACATGGTGACTGAGGGGATTGTGATGTATTGACTAAGGGGGTGGGACACAGACATTGAAGTTGCTGAGACATGGTGACAGGGGATTGTGATGTATTGACTAAGGAGGTGTGACACAGACATTGAAGTGGCTGAGACATGGTGACTGAGGGGATTGTGAAGTATTGACTAAGGGGGTGGGACACAGACATTGAAGTGGTTGAGACATGGTGACTGAGGGGATTGTGATGTATTGACTAAGGGGGTGGGACACAGACATTGAATTGGCTGAGACATGGTGACTGAGGGGATTGTGATGTATTGACTAAGGGGGCGGGACACAGACATTGAAGTGACTGAGACATGGTGACTGAGGGCATTGTGATGTATTGACTAAGGGGGTGGGACACAGACATTGAAGTGACTGAGACATGGTGACTGAGGGGATTGTGATGTATTGACTAAGGGGGTGTGACACAGACATTGAAGTGGCTGAGACATGGTGACTGAGGGGATTGTGATGTATTGACTAAGGAGGTGTGACACAGACATTGAAGTGACTGAGACATGGTGACTGAGAGGATTGTGATGTATTGACTAAGGGGGTGGGACACAGACATTGAAGTGGTTGAGACATAGTGACTGAGAGGATTGTGAAGTATTGACTAAGGAGGTGTGACACAGACATTGAAGTGGCTGAGACATAGTGACTGAGAGGAGGGGCATATTGTGAATGCTGGGAGTGTGATGTGGTGAAGTACGCAAGTGAGATTGAATGACTGACTCTAGTGAGATGTCTGAAACTAATACAGATTCTGAAATTATGGAAAATAGATACAAAGATTGTTAGATATTAATAACGCAGAAAAAATATTCTTTGGCTGATCAGACTCCGTTATTCACTTCATTATTCTGATCCCATTACGAGCTTTTGGTTCAGAGCGCTGCATCCCTTGGTAACCAAAGTTCACACCTAAATACTTCTGTAAAGTTTTGTAGGTTTCTATTTCTAACACCCTTACAAACATTGAGTTCCAGATTCCCACCAACCACTTGGTGAAATGATCCTGACAGTACCTTAGGCGACAAATTAATACCGCCCCTTAAACTAAGACATACTCTAAAAAAAAAATCATTACCATGAGTGACGACACTGAAATTAAAGCAACCCCTGAAACCAGCACAGATACAGAAGACAATATATTTATCCAAATTAATGCAGCTCGTGTAAAGTTAATTGCACTACAGCTGGCGAATTGAATGTTGATACTGAACCTACATTGTGGAGGGATTTGATTGCAGCAGTTAGGGTGCAGAGACGATTTACCGCAATCTTCCCTGGGCTGAAGATTCTCGCATATGAAGAGGATTTGAACAGATTAGGTGTATTTTACTCATAGCTGAGGATATTGAGATGGGAAAATTGTGTAAATGAATAAAATTATGGAGGATACAGACAGAGTAAACAGAGTAATTAAATTGTCGTTGGATAGACATATGAACGAGAATGGAATAGTATAGCTTAGATGGGCTTCAGATTGTTCTCACAGGTCGGCACATCATCCAGGGCCGAAGGGCCTGTGCTGCGATGTAATGTTCTATGCTCTAAAGAGGAAAAGCAACTTTTCACGTTGATGGAGGCATCAAAGTCAGGGATGGGAACATAGATTTGAGGTAATGGACAGAAGGTGTGGAGGATGTGTGAGGCAACATTTCTTAAAGAATTGAGGAGGGATTCTGAATCCCTCATATAATTGGAAACAAATATTTAGATATGCCTTTGAACTACGAAGGCAAACAAGGTTCTGGGTTATATATTGTAAAATGGGTTTCGAATTATTCGGCTTTTGCTTTTGTCTGGCCATAAGTTGATCAGTTGAAGGTCCTTTTCTTGTGCTGCAGGTTTTCCATGACTCAGTAACTGCATGGTTTCTGTGTTACCTGTGTGTTAAACAAGGTAAACATTGTGGTTGGTCGTTCACTTGGTATGATTGTCGATTTGCAGTGGGGTCTCAGCCGAATGGCTTCACTTCCCACACCGGCATAGATTGCCAGGACGGCACTTTTTTCTCACCCTCTTCCTCCAGTTGAGGTGTGTTGACCCTCCAGTGAAACTGACACTAATTGTCTCTTTCATCGCCTCCTGCAGTTGGAAGCGAACCATCAAACTGTGTCTCTCCTGTAAACAATACACGATATACAAAAGACCTATCATCCCGGAAGAGACGCATAACATTGGATACTATGTTACTTCAACTGTTTTTCCAAGTGTTGTCTAAAGATTGTGACATTTCCCGTGTCAACATCCCTCCAAGACTGTGCGATCCAGACTGTTACTATTCATTTCTCTCAAATCTTCCCCAAATGTCCTGTCTCTCACTTTAAAACGATGCTGCACTATTTCGACCCTTGCTGACTTACAGCCTTCTGGCCTGAGTGGAAGAACATGCCTGTGGTCCTGCATGACTTTGGCGATTTTATGTATCTTTATACAACAAAGCTTGGCATTTCCATTGTATCACAATCTTTAGACAATAGAAAAGGAAACGAAGGAAACAAAGGATTGTGGACGCTGGGAATCTGAAACAAAAACTGAAATGTCTGGATAAATTGCAACAGGACTGACAGAATCCATGGAGATTTAACGTTTCAGGTTTTAAATTGTGAAGAAGATTCTCTGGACCCAAAATGCCAGCTCTGTTTCTCTTTCCACAGATGGTGCAAGATCTGCTGAATGTTTATTTTGCTTTATAATAGCATTGTTTTCATTTCCATCTTCCCATTCTGTCCAATTTGCATTTAAATTGAGATAATATCACATTTTGTCCCATTATATTCTATGTTCCAAATTTCTATCCTGCAAATCAAACCTGCCCATATCTCTTCTCAGGTTATTTGCGTCGCTTATTCTGAAGCTAATCTCAGTTACCATGCATCCTTCATTATGGAAGACTGTTACGGGACTAAAAAAACAAACTAATGAGATGCTTCTTTGTTTCAGGTATGTAAATTCTTCCAATGCAAAATCTTGAGTTTGCATGGAACTTACATTAATGTAAATCTTTGGCTTATAAAAATAGCATAAATAACCATTGTCATTGCATGTGTAACATAGTGAGCAGTGCTGAATCTGCCATTCGGAATATCAAGACATTCTGCCAGACTGAAGATGAATGATGTGAACATATAACCCGCTGTATCTCAACAGCAGCATCACCTTTGGAGACTCTGGTAAGCAGCCCAGTGTGAACTAATGATCGAAGTAAGCCCATCAATGATTGACTTGGTGATTATTCTACCGATGCAATGCTCCTTTCATGGACATTTTGTTTCGAATGTTGACAGCGTTTCAAAACATCAGGACTGGAAGTGGAGCCGAAGAAGAGAATGCCTGTACCAGGAATGCATAGGTTTTAATGATTGGGTGTTTCGGGATTGTTCATGTGGAAAAATAATTGTTGGGTTCAAAGGTTTACCCGCCGAAAATGACAATTGTAATTAATGCATAGTGTTTTGTTTGTTTGGGTCTCTTTCAAGGAAAGACTCGGATATGACTCTATCTGGTTCACAGTGAACGAGAAACATAGACGTAAAGTCAATTGGGTTGTCATTGACAGAACGAGTTCAATTGCCCTCTGCCGCTCAACGCTGCATTTTGTGACCACAGTGATGACGAATTGTAAAGATCACGCTGGCACTTTAGATTGGAATGAGTGAGTGAGGGAAATCTCAATCTGTGTCTGTGGAGAGGAAGTCTGTATGGGGAAAGAATGGCCTATTATTTGTGCTCTACAAACTCTAGAACAATAAGTAGCATGTGTTACTTTAAATACCAAACGAAATGTTGGATGTATGTGACAATACAAAGGCAACGATCATGAATATCCTCAATCTGCAAATTATTTCGAGAAAAGAAATCAGATCCTTTTCAGAAACCTATGTTTTAAAGTCCTGAGACTTTTCTCATACTCGTTTGTCCAGCAAACCTGACATTTTTGTTTTTTATTCATTTTTGTTTCCTTTCTGGAGCTACCGAGTAATGCATTATTCTCCATTGGAGGAGTTGACTGAAATGTAGACACAGAGAAGGTGATAGACGTTGAAAAAAAGAATACTAAATATTTCATAACGATGTCTGATTTAATCTTGCATAGTTATAACACGACCAAAAACACAGTAATATCAACACTCATCCCAATTTCCTGCATTGGGCCTATGGACTTGAAGATTGCAATACTTGAAATGCCCACGCAATTGACGTGTTTTAAACGTTTGTCTTGATTCCCGACTCAAGCATTTTCTTTTAATGGTCGCAGTGCAGGAGAGAGATAACGTTCCCACTATGAACGTGCATGTACATTACATTTTCTGGGAATGTTTCTGAGTGCAAGGATGTAAGTAAATCTGTCCGTTGTGTTTCCAGTGAGTGAGAGAGACAGAGCATTACCAGTGTAAGATGAAATCCTCTTTAATCAAGTGTCCTCTCTGCGCATTACATTTCACTTCTATTACCGCTAAAATTTGTTTTCTCGAAACTAAATTCTGTTTTACACTTTCTCTAATATTGTGCATGGGGACGGTCCTCTGTTGCTGTTTCTCAGTTTCCTATGAAGTCATTTTCATATCATTCAAAATTTATGAGACTTTTAAAAATCACTATGGTCGGAAAAGAAAACTCGCTAGTGACTGTCATTTGAGACCATATGGGGCTGAGATAGATAGATTCTTAATCAGTAGGGGAAATACACACTGATGAGAAATTTGCTGTAATGTGGACGTGAGGATTGTCTGACCAGTCATGACCTTCAATATTGACAGTGTAAGCTGGTGGAATCAAATAGCGTACTACTGTTCATCATCCTTACGGTTTTAATTGAAGTTTAATTATTCAACTTTGATTTGAAAACATGACACTATACTCGAAACTTAACAGCGTTTTTTCTCAACAGATACTGCTAGACCTGCTGAGTTTCTCCAGCCACTTCTGTTTGTCTTTCATACTTCCACAATCAGCAGGTCTGCCTTATTTCTGCTCCTTATTGTGAGTTGTTCAACTGAATTAATGTCATTTTCTTAGTCGTGTTCTACAGTAATATCTTAAAAGTGTTTTGTTTTCTGATCCATTAAAACGATTATAATCTTAGGTTATTCCACTTGAAACACATTTGCAATTTCTAATATGTATTCATGAGTTTACATTGCATGACCAAATAAAAACAATCCATCAGTACCATACTGTAATAAAATATTAATTAATGTTTCAAGTCTCACAAGTACTCAAGAATTTTGATATTGTTAGTAAAGAGCTGTGAGTGTTGATGATTGGAATTAAACAGAAATGCCACAATCATTCATACATAACTTTTCTCTTTGTTTTACTTGCTCAAAGTTACCTGTTGACGATTTTGATTCTGGGGGCAGTAACTGTTCTGAGTCTTTTGAAGAATAATTTCTGGTATTTCTTGTAACGAGATATGTATTATTTGACGAACAACCCATGGTTTTATAAAATGTAATTTCTTATTTAGGTATCTGTGATCTGAAGAACAATTGAATTCATACATCATATTCTAACACAGTGTGCTCGATTTATCCTGATTCTGTTGGAAAATGTTTTCACTGTCAAACACATCTTGGTGACCAGTAGATCCTGCAAGAAATTACAGTGGGGAGAATAGAAATGACTCAGAAATGAAGAACCTAAGGAATTGATCATTTTGCTATTTGTTATTAGTGAAATTTCATTCTGTTATGGTCAGAGATTATATTTCATAATATCAGGAAATGAAAGCAATATTATTCGATAAAGCTGCCTTTCTTTGTGTTAGAAATGGGCTTGATGTTACCAATCATGAGTTGCTGCAAAAACATAGCTCGTTAAGCTGTAACACAGTCAAAATTCAGAGAACAATTGAAAAGCGCCCTGAAATATCCTTTTGCAGCATTTGTAAGACATTTCAAAATCGAAAAATAAAATCGAAAATGAAAAGACTTGGACCAGCCTCCAAATTGATCTCAGTAATCACGATTGAACATAACTATCGGACGTTTGCATTTCTGTGGCTTACAATTCTCGCCGTTCATTTGCACAATTCCACATGTTCATGTTGCTTTGAGAGAAGCCACTGCTGCACATGGTTTTATTTTAACTTCACCGCTCCCATCAAAAATCTATGGCCTCTCTTTGTACATGAAGTACTATCATCTCTACGCATACCTTGTTCATCCAGAGAGTAGGTGGCTAAACTGTTAAATCTCTCTTCGTAAGACAAACCCACACATCTCTGGAATCAATTTCGTGATCATTCCCTGATTTGCCTCCAATAAACCTGCACAACTCCTCAATTCCCACAACTGCACTTAATACTTCAGATGCAGCCACACTAAAGCATTGTCCAGGGTAAGTAACTCAGCATCAAATGCCAGAATTATATTTAGCTCACATATGTACTGCTGTACCTGCATACATATGCACGAGGATACACAGGTCGGATCCGGATTCTCGAAGGCTTTCCAGAATCCACAAGTCTCAAGTCAGAAAGGGTTGGCATAACTCTCATTTGTCTGCACGAAAGGAATCTTAAATTTGTTTCTTTCCAGATTTAAATAGTACGTTGACTTCATAAAGATATAACTTCACATTTATCCGTGGTATAATCCATCAGCCAGTTTTTAGACCAATCACTGCAGCAATCCAAACTCATCTATAAATGTCTTGTTTATTTAATGCGGCTCATCCAATTCAGCAATATTGATTGCAAATAGATGGCCCCTGAGACCTGAACCTTTGGTACGCCAATATCTGCATCTTGCCAACGAGAAGCAGTGAATGATTTTCTATTTTCTGTTTTTAAATTGTTAGAACATAGAACAAAGAAGAGTATAGCACGGCACAGGTCCATCAGCCCTTGATGTGGTGCCGACATTTTATCTTATTCTATGATCAGACTAAGCTACATACCTTCATTGTATTTAACTTCCGTGTGTCTATCCATGAGTCGCTTAATTCTCCCTTATGTATCTGACTGTAGTACAACTGCTGGGTGTGCATCTCACACCCACCACTCTTCCAGTAAAGAACCTACCTCTGACATCTCCGTAAAGCTTCTCCCAATAACCCTATAATTATGCCCTATCATACTACAATCTTCTGGCCTTGGAAGAAGTCTCTGTCCATCCACTGTATCCAAGTCTCTCGACATCTTGTCCAACTCGATCAAGTCACGGCTCCTCCGTCTTCACTCCAGTGAGAAAAGCCATCAACCTTCCATCATAGGACATGCGTTCCAGGCAGGCAGCATGTTGGTAAATCTCCCCAGGACCATCTCTAAAACTTCCACATCGTTCCTATAATGAGGCGACCAGAACTGAACACAATATTACAAATGCAGTCTAACCAGAAATCTTTCGAGCTGCAGCAGAGCTTCGCAGCTCTTAAAGACAATTTCCCTCCGAACGAAAGCCAGCACACCATATGCCTTCTTCCGAACTCTATCATCTTGGGTGGCAACTTTGAGGACCTATGCACATGGATCCCCAGATCCCTCTGTTTCTCCACACTGCAAAGCATCCTGCCTTTGACCCTATATTCTGCATTCACATTCAACCTTCCAAAGTGAAGGACTTCACATTTTTCTAGTGCAAACTCCATCTGCCACTTATCAGCCCCTTTCTGCATCATGTCAAAGTCCCGTTGCAACCTACAACAGCCCTCCACACTGGTCACAAATTCACCAACATTCGTGTCATGGACAAACTTACTCACCCAACCTTCCACTTCCTCGCCCAAGTCATTTCTAAAACATCATCAAAAGCAGAGGTCCCAGAACCGATCCCTGTGTAACACCACTGATTACTGAGCTCCAGCCTGAATATTTTCTATCTTCCACCACATTTGTGTTCTATGGGCCAGTGAATTCACCATCCACACAGACAGGCTTCCCTGCATCCCTTCTTCTTACTTCCTGAATGAGCCTGCCATGGGAAAACTTATGAAATGCATTACCAAAATCAGTATACACGAGATCCAAATAATGCAGTTCCAAAACACAGTGAGTTGCTGAAGTGAAGGTGAGACTTCATTCATTTATTAAGCAAACTTAACGAAATACACAAACAAACCAAAACTCTTAAAACTATGAAATTTGAATTGATACTTCAACATGGTTCGATCAGTGTTCACTTAATTTGCTGAGTAATGTTAGAGATATTTAGCTAATTTATCAAATCCAGGTGAAATCTTCAAACGTACAGCAGGAAGTTGTCAAATTGATGAACAGTTTTGGTAAGGATAATGCTGAGGAAAGAATTTTAAAAATCGATACAATATCTGATTAATTATGCTTGCTCCTCTGAATGACTTTTCAGACTTTTTTGCCGTGTATTGTCTCAGCAACGTTTAAAAGAATAGTTTTTTTTATAAGGTTACTTACATTTCCAGAGACCAGCTTTTAACAAATGAAACATTGAACTGAATGGAAGAGAAATTCGCAAGTGACTGTTGTGTGCAACATTTTTGAGATAATATTTTAATGTCTATGAGCCCAAGTGTTGATGTTCGTTCCTCTGTTACAAACATATTGTTTTTTAATTCACTCTCAAATCTGCTTTATTTTCCATTCAAATATCATTTACGTTACGGCTGCGACCAGACATTCTTCAAATATGTTGCAATCTCTGGTGATCTTATATGATTCCTTACTCGTGCCAAAGTCCCATGTCTCCCAACCTCTTTCATAGAATCTTAGAATAACACAATGCAGAAGAGGCACTTTAAACAATTGAATCTCTGCTAACTTAGCTATGCCATATCAAAAGGGGTCCCACTTGTGCACTCAGCCAATAACCTTGAAAATTACGACACTAGTGTTCATGCAAGTATTGGCTAAAAGTCGATTACTCTCCAAGGCAAAGCGTTTCAGAATACCACCACTTCTGGGTTTTCATTTTTGTCAGGAATTCCCCTGTGACTATCCTGTACTTCACTGTAAAACAATGTGCCTATTTTTTTGGTATCCCTTAGTCGAAGGGAGACACCTGTTTCCTCATCTCCATGACCACGCCTCTCTCAATCATATATATATTGCTCGACCTGGTTGCTCACAGTAAGCAACACGGGCTTCTGCAGCCTCCATTCAGAGCTATTCCTTCCAGTTGTGTACTGCCATCCTGCATTCTTCATGAGGCAAGCCCTAGTCCCTACTGAACGTTTTCCAATATACTGGCAACGTGCAAATGCAGACATGTCAAGTCTTCCATACTAATAGTCTCAGTGAGCCCATACAGAACAAAAACTCTCGGAATGCTTGAATTAAATTCACGCCTTCAAACCTGTTAGTAAAATAAAGTTTCTTCCTCTTTGAATTGGAAGAAGGGATAAGAAAATCGTTCTCTGAAGAACGACATTAAGTGCAATCACAACTGTTTCTTTTTAAAATAATCTACCATTTAACCCCACTTTTCAATCTGTTTCTACAGTCCTTTGACAGGAATGACATTTGTCTATTCCTGTGTACTATCCAAAGGCAGCATGAATTAAGAAATCGTCTTTTTTTATTGGAAGGGACCCCTTGTGATTGCCCTGTTGCCTGTAAAGTAAAAGAAAAGAATCGAGATTGAATTTGTTTTTCTCTGCAGGTCCCGAGTTTTCACATTGTTCACATCTTCCTTCTTCCCCTGTAAAAGTCTAATATGCGAAATACTCCAACAAACACGACCGATGCACACCCAACACCATATCACATATCCCTTCACCAATACAATAAGCCATACCTCACACAATATTAAAAGCCTGTTTACAAACACAACAGTCCACCCTCCACGGTATATGAAAAGTGTTTTCATGGATACAAAAATGCATGTTTCACAGTACATAACCCCCCCCCCCCCCCCGCCTCCTTTACCAACGCAATCACACACACGCCACACAATATCACAAACACCTTCACCAAACAATTTCCGTCCACCAATGCCCTACCCCGACAACATCCTATTCATTGATCTAGTTCTCAGTTGCTAGGCAACCACTGAATATTCTTCATTTTAGTGGTCATTGGGGCTTTTTTCCTTTTGGCAGCAGATTCTTGCATGGGAGATGATCTTTCAACATCATCTGTACCTGGGGAGAGATGCAATTTTTTCGGTGAGGAGTCGGGTATGAAAATGAGGAATTGCAGTTATATTGCAACTGACCGAATGAATTCAGAACACATCACTAAACCCCTTTCACCATTGATATCCATTTTGTCTAAAATAAGGAGAACTCCTGTCCCATCAATGACTGAGGAATCCCTTCATATAGATGCTGCGGTATGAGGAGCTGTCTCCCAATCCATCAATGACAGTTCCATCACTGAATCAGAAAGTGAAGACTCATCAGTGTCATTTTAACAATCACGGGATATGTTGACGATGCAGCTCAGGATGTGCTATAATTTACAACTACGGATGATCAGTTAATGCTGACTATGATAATTTAATCAGGGGTTGAAGTAACTGGGTATAACAGCAGAACAAACCCCTTACCTTTTCAAGATAGTCGGTTTGCTTCTCAGGAGAGTCCAGTTTGTTCCTGCCAATGTACATCACTTGAACATGGGCATTGATATGTTCACAATCTTCCTCTGACAAATCCAGCATTACTAAAATGTTGAGAGGATATGGACTCAGCTTCAACACGTCAAAGCCCCGAATATGAGTAATAGCTAAGAAATATTCTCAACGTAAGGCTCCACAAACATTTTAAAAAGTATCAGAAGTACAGAGAATAATGTGTGCAAGTTCACAAATCTAAAGTATGCCTGGAGCGATTCGCATACTTTGTTTGGCACAGGTGCTTAGTTGCATGGCACAATGGTTCAATGGTTAGCACTACTACTGTATAATGCCAGAGTGCCAGGTTCAATTCCAGCTTCAGGCGACTGTCTGTGTGCGATTTGCATAATCACCCCCTGTCTGTGTGCGTTTCCTCTGTACCTGTCACTTTTCCTCCCACAGTCCAAAGATGTACTGGTTAACTGAACTGGCCTTGGTAATTACCCATTTTGTTCAAGAATGTGTAGGTTAGGTGCATTATTCAGGGGAAATGTGAATAATAGAATATGGGTGTGATACCCATCAGAGGGTTGGTGTGGAATTGTTGTGCCAACTGGCCTGTTTCTGCACTGTAGGGGTTCTATGATTCTATCTTGACTTGATCTATGGTGGCATAGAGCGGAAGATCAAAGAAGTTGTGATGAAGCTGTGTAAGACATGCTTTCAGCCTTCAGTGGATGATTGCATCCAATTGTGGGTGATGGACATCCAGAGTGAGACCGTGACATTAGATAGGAACAGGGAAAGAGTTGCAAGAATGGATCTGCTGCCATTGGACTTCAATAACATAGATAACTTTGTTAATTTAGGACTGTTCTTTTTGGAGAGGTGAAGATCAAGACACTTTCAAAGTCATTATGGATGTCGACAGTATTGATCCGGGGAATGGACAGGAGCACTTTTCCATCTCATGCCACAACAGTCTCAAACTGAAAACGTGTAGTTACTGGAAAAGAACGAAAAGCAATTCAAGAGGGTAGGTTGGGGATCGATGGCATTGGATAATATAGCGATTCAAGAGCATATTTCTTGCACTGTTGGGGACTGTTAAGTATCGATAAAAATATTCAGTGTGGCAGGTAGAACATTTACGAGAAGTCTTGGATTGATTTGTTTTTTCGAAGAAATTGTGCAGACAATACAGGACGAAAGGCTGTGCTGCAGAAATTATTCAACTATGTCTTATATTCGGAGACCTAAGTGTACCTCCTTGGAGTGGACATGTGTTTCGCAGGCGCAAGGAGAGTTTCAATCACGAAGCACCAATGATTATGTGAGAGACGGAGTTTTTCTAAAGTTAATGCCTGAAACAATTAAGTTGAATTTCTCCTCTCAGAAGCTTTTGGATACCTGGTGTTAAATGTTCATCATCTGCTCGTTTACACTCAGTAGTTGCTTCTGTTGCAGGGCTTGTCGATTCTGGAAGGAAAGACAAACATGTGAGATGTGGATTGAGGAAATAACTAATGTAAGGAGAGCTGTCGAGATTATGATGCGTGTAAATACGGACAGAGAATAGAAATACCGACAGAGTAGGAAAATGACATGTTGGAACAGGGTGTTGGAGAATTAGATATGATGGAACAGAGGGTTAGAGCTTTGCACAGAGCAATGTAAAGTTATGTTTATCATGTTTCCTAAACGCATACAGGAACGAGATCTACACCATAAAAAACAAGATGGTTATGACACGAGGCAACAAGTTCAAATGATCCAATTACATCACTGTGGATGTGACTTCAAATCAAACAACTGGCAACGACTGTAAAACTGGAGCCTTCCATGTACTTCATTGAACAGGACAAGCTGCAAAAGAGGATGAGTAAAGATTTTTACAATCACAATTTGGTTGAAGTAGATGGAGTGAATCTCTTACTCCTGATAACTGGCTGTAAAACCAGCGGACACTGTTTTAAACATGGTTTCAAAAGTTCAAAGAAAGTACAAAAGGAGGAGTTAGAACTTGGGATGCACCGTCGAGAAGACTGAAGGCTTTCGGCTCAGTTGAAGCATTCAACAGGTCGTTAAACGATCATGTAATCAGGAACAAGTGTCAGTGTAATGGAGTCAAAGTAGGACATGAACAGTATGGAGTGGGTGAAGAAGAGGCGAGAGAGAGGAGAGAACGTAGATTGACGTTATCAGTATAATTTTGACAACATATATAAAATAAAAACATTACACAGAGCCTGGAATCTCCTTTAAAGCTATGAATTATCTGAAATAATTGATACAATGCATAATCCGGTTAAGGACCTGAGTGTGAAAGAGCAGAAGATAAGGGCTAGAAGAAGGAGAATAACAGGAAGCCCTTGCAGGTTTTAAATTTCAAGTGACTGGTCTGTTCCTATGATATACGAATCACAAAACCAGGTCAAGTAAAGGTTGTTAGTGTCTAACCCTCTTTGACCTCTTAGTGAAATCTGCACTGAGTCATAGTCTCAATCACACAAGTTTTTGAGGATTTATCGTGACACTTCTCATCTCTTAATCACATGAAAACTTAAATCAGAGGAGTAGTTTAAATGGAATTCTGGTGATTATCCGAGATAGACTGCTATACAGTACTAAGAACAGGTAATTTCGATTCAAAGAGTATTTACTAGTCAGGGTTTTTTTCCCCACTTTGAAGGGCTTCAGATTTGTTGGACATTGGGACCGGTTCTGGGGAATGTGGGACTATTATAAAGTGGACGGACATCTGAACCAGTCCGGAACCAATGCCTTGGAGGAGTTTTTGCTACTGCTGTTGGGGAGGTTTTAAACAAATGTGGCAGGGGCCTGGGAACCAGAAGAGAAAACAAGTAGGCAGCGAGGTGGAAACTCGAGACTGTAAGAATTATGAAGATAGCAGTAATAAAGGGAAGAGTAGCCAGGGAATGGATAAGCTCAAGGGAACTGGTGGACTGAAATGCATCTACTTTCATGCAAGGAGTCTAGTGTATAAGGCAGATGAACTTAGGGCTTGGATTGGTGCCTGGAAGTATGACGTTATTGCAATCACAGAGACTTGTTTGAAGGAAGGGCATGATGATTGTTAACTAAATGTTCCACGTTATAGATGCTTCATACAGGACAGGGAGGGAAATAAAAGGGGCCGGTGGAGTTGCATTGCTGGCCAGGGATGATATCACGGCTGTGCTAAAGGAGGACACTATGGAGATAGTGGGTAGCGAAGCATTACGGGTGGAACTGAGAAATAAGAAGTGTGCAATTACATTGTTGGGCCTATATTACAGCCCTCCCAACAGTGAGCGTGAGATAGAAGAACAAATAGTAAACAGATTATGGAAAGATGTAGAGGCATTAGTTTAGTGGTGATGGGAGATTTTAATTTTCTGAACATTGACTGGGATACACTTAGTGTCAGAGGTCTGGATGGGGTAGAATTTGTAGGAAGGGTGTAGGAGAGTTTTCTAGAGCAGTATGTCAATAGTCCGATGAGGGAAAGGGCCATATTGGACCTGGTACTGCGGAACGAGCCAAGACAGGTGGTAGAAGTTTCAATGGGGGATTACTTTGGGAACAGTGACCACAATTCTGTAAGTATTAGAATACTTGTAGATAAAGATGAGAGTTGTCCTAAGGGAAGAGTACTAAACTGGGCCAAGACGAGTTATATCAAAATTAGGCCGGAGCTCTGAAATGTGGTTTGAACACAGTTAGTTGTAGGGCAGTCCACATTTGATATGTGGGAGGCTTTCAAAGCTAGGTTAAAGATAGTGTCAGAAAGGCATATCCCGTTGAAGGATAGGAAGGGCAAGATTCATGAACCGTAGATGACAGGAAAAATTGTACGACTAGCCAAAAGGAAAAGGGAAGCGTCTCTAAGATCTGGGCAGCTAAGAACAGAACAGGCGCTGCAGGAATATAGGAAGAGTAAGACTGGTCTTAAACGATGAATCAAGTGCTCTAAAACGGTCATGAAATACAAATTTTAGGCAAATCCCAAGCATCTTATTGTTATATAAGAAGCAAGTGTGTAACTAGAGAAAGGATTGGTCCACTAAAGAATAGTGAAGGAAGGCTGTGTGTCGAACCTGAGAGAATGGGTGAGATTCTGAATGATTACTTTGCATCAGTGTTCACTGAGGAGAGGAGCATGAATCTTGAGATTAGAGATAGAAGTTTGATTAGTCTGGATCACGTTGACATAAGTAGGAAAGAGATGTTGGGTAGGCTAGGGGTTATTAATGTGGACAAATTAGCAGGACCAGATGGGCTCTATCCCAGGTTGCTGAGGAGAGCCGAGAGAGGAAATACCTGGGGCCCTGACAGATATATTTGTGGCATCCTTGAATGCAGGTGAGATGCTGGAGGACTGGAAGGTTGCGCGTGTTCTCCCCCTGTACAATTAGGGTAGTAGGAATATATAGCTACAGACCAGTGAGCCTAATTTCGGTGGTGGGAAAGTTGCTGGAGAGGGTACTGAGGGATTGGATCTGTTTATATTTAGAAAAGAACGGGCTTATCAGTGATAGGTAACATGGTTTTGTGCGGGGGAGGACGTGCCTTACCAACTTAATAGAGTTCTTTGAGGAAGTGACCAAATTGATAGATGAAGGAAGGGCTGTTGATGTCATATACATGGATTGTAGTATGGCATTTGATAAGGTTCCCCATGGTAGACTAATGGAGAAAGTGAAATCACATGGTGTGCAGGGTGTTCCAGCTAGGAGGATAAAGAACTGGTTGACCAACAGGAGACAGAGTGTAGTAGCTAGAGGGAGTTTCTTGAAATGGAGGAAGATCATCAGTGTTGTTCCACAGGGTCAGTGTTGGAGCCACTGTTTTTTGTGATATACATAGATGATCCGGAAGAGGGCACCGTTGGTATTATCAGCAAGTTTGCAAATGACACGAAGATTGGTGGAGTAGCAGAAAGCATAAGGGACTGTGAAAAAATACAGGAGGATATAGATAGACTGGAGAGTTGGGCCGAAAAATGGCAGATGAATTTCAACCCAGACAAATGTGAGGTGATGCATTTAGGCAAGACCAACTCCAGAGCGAATTACGCAATGAATGGAAGAGCCTTGGGAAAAGTTGATGGGCAGAGAGATCTGGGAGTGCAGGTCCATTGTACCCTGAATGTTGCTGCACAGGTGGACAGAGTGGTCAAGAAGGCATATAGTATGCTTTCCTTCATTGGGCGGGGTGTTGAGTATAAGAGCTCAACTAGTCTCTAGCCTACCCAACATCTCTTTCCTACTTATGTCAACGTGATCCAGACTAATCAAACTTCTATCTCTAATCTCAAGATTCATGCTCCTCTCCTCAGAGTCATGTTAAAATTGTACAGCACGTTCGTTCAGCTGCATTTGGAATACTGTGTTACAGTTCTGGTCGCCACATTACCAAAAGGATGTGGACGATTTGGAGAGGGTGCAGAGAAGGTTTACGAGGATGTTGCCTGGTATGGAAGGAGCCAGCTATGCAGAGAGGTTGAGTAGGTTAGGTTTATTTTCATGAGAAAAAAAGGAGATTATGAGGAACCTGATTGAGGTCAAGAAAATCATGAAGGGTATAGACAAGGTTGATAGAGACAAGCTTTTTCCCAGGATGAAGGATTCCATAACGAGAGGTCACGCTTTCAAGGTGACATGTGGAAAGTTTAAGGGGGATACACGGGGCAAGTACTTCACACAGAGGGTGGTGGGTGTTTGGAACGTGTTGCCAGCAGAGGTGGTAGAGGCAGGTACGGTAGATTCATTTCAGATGTATCTGGACAGATGCATGAGTAGGTGGAGAGCAGAGGGATACAGATGCTTAGGAATTGAGCAACAGGTTTAGACAGTACATTTGGATAGGCTCAGGCTTGGAGGGCCGAAGGGCCTGTTCCTGGGCTGCAAATTTTCTTTATTCTTTGTTTCAATTACAAGGGCGGGGGGCACAGGCTCAATGTGAGATGGTGAGATGTACGAAGGAGTTTTTGATGCAGAGAGGAGTAGGAGATGGCTATGCACTGCCAGAAAAGGTTACTGAAGCAGTCACATGGGCCACATTTCAGAGGCATTTGGATGGTTATAGGAACTGGAGGGAAATAGAGAAATACGGACCAAATAAGGGATGACGATTTGTTTTTTTAGTTCAGAGAGGACATGATGATTGGCAAAGGATTGGAAGGCTGAAGGGCCTGTTCCTGTTACGTACATCTCTTTCCTTTCTTAAGAATCAATGTTGGGGAATAATCTGAGAGATAACAATGGTGTCGTAATATCTGTTGTAGAAGAAGATTTGAAATAACATTTCTGAGTGGTCTTTGGAATTTTTAGAATTTTAGATCCCCGAGTTGTTGAAACATTTGAAAGTGCAATGAAGGAATGAAAACACATGGCTAGAAGCAATACCAAGGAGAAACACAACATAAAGGAGTATGGGAAATCACGAAGGTCGTTCTCAACATGAACAATTGTGAATAATCGGCCTGATCGCAGTCACTACGTCACAGACAAGATTGAGAAAGTGAAAAACTCACGCTGCCCTAATTACAAATATGGCCTTCTGAAAGAACAGGATCACAGTTTCCCAAGAAACTACAAGGCTCACCAAAGCCATCACCTTCACTCAGTCAAAGCATAGTGGGGATCTCATTTAATATGTTCCCACTGCCTGCAGACACTACATGCTTCAGTCACAATGTCCCAATTCACACTGAGTCACTCCGATCCACTGCACCTCAGCCCTACGTTTTACACATCTCAGTCTCTACATCCATATCGCCTCAGTCACTAAATCACATTGTCCCAGCTACCAAATCCCATTCACGTCTGTCACAACATCCCACTTCGCTCAGTCACTCTATTACACATCTCAGTCAAAATGTCCCACACGTCTCAGACACTGTAGCGCAGTCTGCTCAGTTAGTACATCCCACTGCCATAACTCATGAATTGTATTCCCCTCAGTACCTATCGATTCACCACAGTAATTTAATCAATTTGCTTGATACATCTTCTGTTCATCACAGTTATTCAATCGCACTACCATCATTCAAGAACACACAATTCCCTCTGTCACTGCATCCTTCATCCCTCAGTCACTGCAATCACTTCCTTCAATTTCTAAATGGCACTACCCTCAATCACGCCACAAAACTAATTTCAGACATGATATCTTACACACAGGAGCCACTAATCCTACACACCTCAGTCATTAATCCCAATATCCACCTCAAATGACATGACAACTTCCTCTGTCACAATATTCCAGGGCTCTCAGTCACTACATTTCACCACCATCAGTTAATCCATCGCTCTCTCCCCTCATTTATTGTTTCCAACTACGCTCATTCACACTACTGAACATCACTCCCTTAGTCACTGCATACCTCTCTTCTTAGTTAATACTCACTCTCCCCTCAGTCAATACATTTCACTTCCGTCACGGAAGTCACAAGTTTGCAGTTCTTGAACTCTCAGTCTGACCTGTTCTTCTGAGTGATATGTGCCGTGGTTCACAATTCAGAGCTCTTGTTCTAAAAATTGTATCAGAGTACATCACACCTTTTCCACACTGCATACCAACTTACTGAAGGACAGACAGAGTCCTTGGCACAACATTACAGCCAACTGTCAGACCTATTGGTGATATTGCTTTCAATGTCACAAAAATACTCATTGGAAAACATCCAGTCCGACTAAGAGAGGATTTAAAAATCAAATTTGGGGTATAATCCGAATATCAGTACTCCCTGGTGCAGAAGATGCAACGGTTTGGATGACAATCTTTCAGAGGATGATGGAATTATTTTACATGCAGTTCCATAACTTGTTGGAAATTTGGAACTACAATAAAAGAATGCAAGAATCTCTGGGAGTTACAGAAAAAAGGAGCACCACATAATGGTGGGCATGATATCATATCTACCATAGAGTCATAGAGATGTACAGCATGGAAACAGACCCTTCGGTCCAACCCGTCCATACTGACAAGATGTCCCAACCCAATCTGGTCGCACCTGCCAGCACCCGGCCCATATCCCTCCAAATCCTTCCTATTCATATACCCATCCAAATGCCTCTTTAATGTTACAGTTGTACCAGCCTCCACCAATTCCTCTGGCAGCTTATTCCATACACGTACCACCCTCTGAATGAAAAGGTTACCCCGTAGGTCTCTTTTATATCTTTTCCCCTTTCACACTAAACCTATGCCCTCTAGTTCAGGACTCCACGACCGCAGGAAAAAGACTTTGTCTATTTATCCTATACATGTCCCTCATAATTTTGTAAACCTCTATAAAGGTCACCCCTCAGCCTCCGACGCTCCAGGAAAAAACAGCCCCAGCCTGTTCAGCCTCTCCCTATAGATCAAATCCTCCAACCCTGGCAGCATCAGTCTGAATATAGAGAAGTGTCCTGGATACCTGGCCTAATTCCAGGCACTTCATCAAAATTAGAACAACAAAATGCAAGCATCACCCAGTCCTATCTGCATGATGACAACATCCAAACAAAACGTTCAAATTCCAAGGCTCGTAACGTTAGACATGTGCCATTAACTTCTATTTCAAACAATCAACGCGGACAAGTCACAGTAATCAACATACAATATTCATAGCCGATGATTCCAGTGAGTCCTTTCATTCCGTTCCCTGTGAAGCCTTAATTACGCATCTCCCAGAAATCACAATCCACAGAAGTCATTGAAAAAAGTCACAATACCCCGCACTTACTCCGTACTGAAATGTTCGTGAGGAAAAGAGACAGTGTTTGACGTAATGTTACAGATATTTGTGGAATGTATCTGAAGTAGTGTTTGCATTTTTAACGTCATGAAAGTATCAATCGGAGATGTATAGTGTAATTCCAACTAAGAGGCAATTAAGCAATTAATGTTGAAGTGTAATCGGAGAGATGTGATCAGAGTGGTGGATTATGTGTTACAAAAGATGGAATGAATTTGGAAGACGATTTCTCAGTGAACTTTGGGGATTTTATACCTTCAGGTCCCAGAGTTGTTGGAAGTCTTCTCACTGCAAGAAAGAAATGCAAATATATCTAGGAGTCACATGAAAAACGAACATATTAATTTAGTGCTCAAGACGTCACAGCTGTCCATTTCAAAAAAAGACCAATCCTGAAAAAAATGTTTTCTCCCTGTCAATATATCACATTTTGGCTGACAAAGTGCAAGCATCACCCAGTCCTGCTGCATAATAAGAACATCAAAAGGAATAGGATTCTGTTTTAAGGCACTCTAATTCATGACATCTGCAATTGCATCCCATTTCAAAGAGTCAAATTTCACAAGTCACACCGAAATGAAATCCTACTCGCAATAGTCATTGGATCATACTTCCGGCAGTTGGGCAACATATTCATTTCAGTGACTTCATTGCACCCTTCCTAGTAACTTTACCTCACACATTCATTCAAAAAAAAAATCACACTCCCTTTCGGGCATGCATCTTACAGTCAGTGCCCTGAATTCAATCCTGCAGCTATTTGTGGATCTAACTGAAAGTGAGATTGCTTTTAACTTCATGAGAGTGTCAATTAGAGAGTTAATGTGTACTTTCGACTGAGAGGGAATATATCAAGGAAATTTGAGGCATTATCAGAAAGATATAAATCATGCAGTTTCTCCACCTGATTCAGCACTTAACATATTCCGCCTCATCTAAGCACTAAACGCTATGGCAGTCCCAGTCTATGTCGTAAAACTTAAAATCTCCTACTATAACAATCCAATTGCTCCTGCAAGTCTCCCCAGTGTCCATGCATATTTGTTTCTCTATTGCCCGTTGGCTATTTGGGGGTCCACATTTCAACTCCAGTAATGTCACTATCTCCTTCTTACTTCTTAGCTTCACCCACAAAGCCTCACTGGGTGATCCTTCAGGTATTTCATCTCTGATTACTGCCTTAACAAAAATGCAAATCCCATTCCCTTCTTTCCACCACTTCTGTTCCGCCCAAACCACCTGTACCCTGTCACAATACGCTGCTTGTGTTAATTGCTATGGCATAAAGAATACATTTCAGCGATTCAGCTCTGGCTGTTACCTGTTTCTGCCGTCACTGCTCTGTTTGATGATGAACTTTCCATCGGCTTCTGAGTTGAATATGTCATGTCGTCCCCATGTTCAGCAGTGTTTGGATCTGAAGGAATGGAGAATGATTCAAAAATGGAACTCTTTAATTCAGACATTTTTCAATGATTCCCAGCATGCCATGTATCACATGGAGGCAAGAATGCAATAGTATTTTCACTGAGTTATTAATCCAGAGAATCTGTGAATGCTTTGGAGATCTGTTTTCAATCTTCACACTGCAGATGGTGGAATTTTAAATCGATGAAAAATAATCAGATCTACAGGAACGTTACTGACATCCCACTTCGCTCAGTCACTCTATCACACTTACCTCAGTCACAGCGTCCCACACCTGACAGTCACTGAATCACAGTCTGCTTAGTCATTACATCCCACTGCATTAGCTCACGAAATTCTATTCCCCCTCTGAACCGACAGATTCGCTGCAATCATTTGATCCATTCAATTGACACACCACCTTCCACTCGCCTCAGTTATTTAATCACACTACCATTACTCACAAACACACAATTCCCTCAGTCACAGCATTTTCCATCCTTCAGTAACTGCATAACGCTTCCCCCAATGTCTAAATGGCACTACCCTCAATCACATCGTAAAACTAATTTCAGACATGACATTCCAGACACAGGAACAACTAATCTAATTTACCTCAGTCACGGCTCCCACTCTCCTTCTCAAAGGACATGACAGCTTCCACTGTCACAATATTCCACTGCTGTCCGTCACTATATTTCAACAGCATCAGTTAATCCACCTCTCTCTCCTCAGTCACTCAATCACCCTCCCCTCATTCATTGTTTTCAACTCTGCTCAGTCACAACATCAGACTACTGAACACCACTAACTGGGTCACTGCATGCTGTGTAATTGGAGAGATGTGATCAGAATGGTGGGCTGTATGTTACAAATATGGAATGGATTTGGAAGACGATTTCTCAGTGGACTTTGGAGTTTTTATACCTCCAGGTTCCAGAGCAGTGAAAGTCTTGTCACTGCAGGAAAAGAATGCTGATACATTTAGGAGTCACATGAGAGAGAAACACAACAAATTAGCGGTCAAGACATCACAGCTGTCTGACCCAATGTAAAGACCAAACCTGAACAATTGGTCTTTTCCCTGTCAATATATCACAGGCTAACAAAATGCAAGCATCACCCATTCAGACTCCATGATAAGAACATCAAAGGAATAGGATTCTGTTCAGATTTTGCCTGTCCTCGGATGCTGCCTGAATTGCTGTGCTCTTCCAGCACCACTGATCCAGAATTCTGTTCAAGTCACTCTAATTAGCGACATCTGCAATTGCATTCCATTTCAAACAGTCAAACTGCACAAGTCACACCAAAAAAAATTCTATTCCCAATAATCATTAGAACATATTCTCAGCAGTCGATGCAATATATTCGTTTCAGTGACTTCATTGTACCTTTCAAAGTAACTTTGACTCAAACTTTCATTAAAAAAAATCACACTCCCTTTCGGGCATGCATCTTACACTCAGTGCCCTGAATTCAATCCTGCATCTACTTTTGGATCTAACTGAAAGTGTGATTGCTTTGACCTTCATGACAGTGTCAATCGCAGAATTAACGTGTACTTCGACTGAGAGGGAATGTATCAAGGAAATTTGAGGCATTTTCAGAGAGATATAAATCATAGAGATGCCCCAACCTGGTGCATAAGATGCAGCAGATTTGGAATGGAATCTCACAGTGGACTTTGGCTCAATACTGAACACAAGCCCAAAAGTGCAGACTCGAAAACGTCCCGTGCAACTGCAATATAGCTTCCAACGTCTATACTCAATACCCTGACGGATGAACACCAACGTGCCCAAAGCATTGTTTAACGTCCTGTCTACCTGTGACTACACTTTCAGAGAATTGTGCATTTGAACCCCAAGGTCCCTCTGTTTCACTGCACTCCTTAAGGCCCTACCATTCACCGTGAAAATCCAACATTGATTTGATTTTCCAAAATGCAACACCACACACTTCTCTATATTTAACTCCATTTTCCATTTCTGAGCCCACTTCAGCGGATGTTTAAGGTTCTGCTGCCAAACATCCTCACTGACTCTTTTAGTGTCATCTGGAAACTTACTAATCATGATTTGTACATTCTCATCCAAATCATTAATATAGATAACAGTCAGGATTGGGCCCAGCACCGACCCCGAGGCCTTCAGCGATTCAAAGGCCTCCAGTCAGAAGAGCATCCTTCCACTATTATGGTTTGCTTTCTATCATGAAGACAAGTGTGCATCAAATTGCCAGCTTCCTCGAGGTTCCATGCAATCTAACTTTCCAGAGCAGCCTCCCAAGTGGGACCTTATGAAAGACCTGACTGAAATCAATATAGACGAATTCAACTGTCTTGCCATCGTCAATCCTCCTGGTCAATTCATCAAAGAACTCTAACAAATTTGTGAGGCATGATCTCCCACACACAAAACAATGCTGACTACTCCTAATCAAGCCCTGCCTTTCCAAATTCACGTATACATTATCTCCCAGAATTTTCTGAAGGAACCTATCGACTCCAGATGTTAGCATTATTGGTCTATATTTCCCAGATGTTTCTTTGCAGTCCTTATGGAAACAGAGTACGACATTCTTTACCTTCGAGTCTTCCGGGACCTCACCCGTGGCTAATGATGATGCAAAAGGTATCAGCTGGGTCCTTCGCAATTTCTTCTCCGGTCTCCTAAAGTCTTCTTGCATATATTTTGTCAGGACCAGAAGACTTATCCACCTTCACACATTACAGTGAATACAATATCACCGCTGCGCTGAGAAGGAATGTCCCCAAGATATGACCGCAAATTTCGCCCAGTTCCAAACTCTTTCTCCACAGTAAAAATAGAGAAGTATTCATTGAGGCCCTTGCCCATCTCTGGCACTTCCAAACAAGCATGTCCGCTCCTTGAGGAGTCATATTCTTTCTCTAGTTATTCTTTTTCCTTTAATACACCTAAGGAACCTCTTTGGATTCTCCATAATCCTCATGGTTATTTCGTGCCCCTTTTCGCCCTCATGATTTCTCTCCTCAGTAAACTCCTGTTTTCCCTATATCCTTCTAGGAATTCCCTTGATTCCAGCTGCCTGCAACTGAGCCATGTCTCCTTTTTTTCTGGTCAACGTCTCAATGTATCTCGAATTCCAGGGTTGCTTATTCCTGCCAATCTTGCCCTTCACTTTCAAAGAAACATATAGACTCTAACTAGCTGGCTTTTAATGGACTTCCACTTGCCGTTCCCTGCAAATAAACTCCTGAAAATCCTGTGCAATTCCATCAAAATTCGCCTCCCCCCAATTTCGAACTTGATTCTGGGGACCAGTTTCGTCCTTCTTAATAAGCAGTTTTAAGGTCAATAGAATGATGGTTACTGATCCCAAAGGGTTCCACCTCTATCACTTTAGTTACGCTGTCCTGCCTTATTTCCCAAGAGTCGGTCAAGATTTGTCCCTTGTCGAGTCGGAACTCTATATTCAGATTTTGAAATGTTTTCTGAACGCACTTAACAAATTCCACCCCATCAAACACTAAACACTATGGGATTCCCAGTCTATGTCAGAAAAATCAAAATCTCCGACTACAACAATCCAATTGCTTCTGCAAGTCTCCCCAATATCCCGGCATATTTGTTCCTCTAATTCCCATTGACTATTTGGGGGCCTAAAATACAACCCCAGTAATGTCACCATCCCCTTCTTATTTCTCTACTCCACCCACAAAGCCTCACTGTGTGATCCCTCAGTTATTTCATCTCTGATTACTGCAATGATACTCGCCTTATACAAAAATGCAAATCCCATTCCCTTCCTTCCACCACTTCTGTCCCACCTAAACCACCTGCGCTCTGGCACATTATACTGCTTTTATTCATTGATATTGTGTAAAGAATATTTTTCAGCGATTCGGCGCTGGCTGTTACCTGTTTCTGCCGTCACTGCTCTGTTTGATGAAGAACTTTCCGTCGGATTCTGAGTTGAATTTGTCACGCTGTTGTCATGTTCAGCTGTGTTTGGATCTGAAAGAATGGAGACACAGTATAAGAATGATTCAAAGTTGGAACTCTTTAATTCAGATATTTCTCAATAATTCCCAGCGTGCCATGTATTTCATGGAGGCAAGAGCCCAGTAGTATTTTCACTATTATTAATTCAGATACTCTGGATACCTGGTTTCAAACCTTCAAACTGCAGATTGTGGAATTTTAATTCGATGCAAAATAACATATTTGGCATGAAGAATCTATTGATGGTCATGCAACCATGTTAATTTGCTGGAAAAATGACGCCACTGGCTAATTAATCTCTTTCAGGGAAAGAAACCTCATCTGCTCTGAACTGCAAGTGCGTTCAGATCTATAGCATAGTCCTTGACATCCCACTTCGCTCAGTCACTTCACACTTTTCTCAGTCACAAGGTCCACACACGTGTCAGTCACTGTATCTCAGTCTGCTTAGTTATTACATCCCACTGCATTAACCCATAAAAGTCCATTCCTCTTGGTACCAACACATTCACTGCAGTAATTTAATCGATTCGCTTGATGCATCACCTTCTGTTCACTTCAGTTATTCAATCACACTACCATCACTCACGAACACGCAATTCATTCAGTCACTGCATATCGCTTCCCTCAATCTCTAAATGGCATTATGCTCAATAACATCGTAAAACCCATTTCTGATATGATATTCTACACAGATGAGCCACTAATCCGATTTACCTCAGTCACTACATCCCACTCTCCACCTCAAATGACATGACAGCTTCCTCTGTCACAATTTTCCACTGCTCTCAGTGACTACATTTCACCACCAGCGTTTTCTCAAGTTCACACTCCTCAGTCACTTAATCTCACTCCCCTCATTCATTGTTTCCAATTACGCTCAGTCACAGCATCACACTGCTGAACACCACTAACCTGGTCAATGCATACCTCTTTTCTTAGTCAATACGTCATTCTCCCCTCAATCAATACATCACTCGCCCGTCAGTCAATACATTTCACTTCTCTCAGTCCATGCATCGCACTTCCCTCAGTCACTCTGTCACATCCGTCACACGATTGCAGTCCACGAACTCTAAGTTCGGCCTGTTGTTCTGAGTGGTATGTGCTGCGGTTCAC
This sequence comes from Chiloscyllium plagiosum, assembly GCF_037043375.1. Taxonomy (NCBI): domain Eukaryota; kingdom Metazoa; phylum Chordata; class Chondrichthyes; order Orectolobiformes; family Hemiscylliidae; genus Chiloscyllium; species Chiloscyllium plagiosum. The sequence goes on along the minus strand of NW_028270190.1, from coordinate 237,688 downwards.
AATTCAGAGCAAGAGTTCCAGTAAATGGTGTCAGAGTGTATCACGCCTTTTGCACAGTGTCCACACCGCACAGCAACTTACTAAAGGACATAGTCCTTGACTAAATCTTATAAGCAACTGTCAAACCTATCAGAAGGTGTTATTGTTTTCAATGTCACGAAAATATCGATCAGAAAACATCCAGCCCGACTAAGAGAGAATTTAAAAATCAAAATTGAGGCATAACCTGAATATCAGTGCTTTGTAGTGCAGAAGATGAAACGGGTTTGGAAGACGATATTTCAGAGGATGTTGGGGTTGTTTTACCGACAGCTCCATGACTTGCTGGAAGTTTTGGAAATGCAATAAAATAATGCAAGTATGTCTCGGACATACGGAACAGAGGAGAACTAGACAATTGAGGGCATGACATCTACCAGTCTCAATATAGAGAAGAATCCCAGTCACTACCTCAAAATGAGAATGACAAAATGTAAGCATCACCAAGTCCTTTCTGCATGATGACATCATAGAAAAATAGGATCAAATTCCAAGGGACGTAACGTTAGACATGTGCCATCAACTTATATTTGAAACAATCTACGCGTACAAGTCACAGCAATCAACATGCAAACCCCTCCGCCCAATAATCATTGCCGATAATACAACTGAATCCTTGCATTCCGTTCCCTGTGGTGCCTTAATTACGAATCTCCCAAAAATCATTCCACAGAATTAATTGAAAAAAGTCGCATTACCCCGCACTTACACGGTACTGAAACCTTAATAAAGTACAGAGACACTCCTTGATGTAATGTTACAGATATTTGTGGAATGTATCTGAAGGAGTGTTTGCATTTTTGACGTCATGAAAGAATCAATCGGAGATGGAAAGTGTAATTCCGACTTAAAGGAAATTTAACAATTAAGTTTAAAGTATAGTTGGAGAGATGTGATCAGAATGGTGGACTATATGTCATAAATATGGAATGGATAAGGAAGACGATTTCTCAGGGGAGTTTGGAGTTTTTATACCTACAGGTCCCAGAGCTGATGAAAGTCTTCCCACTGCAAGAAAGAAATGCGAATACATCTCGGAGTCACATGAAAGAAGAACACAACTAATTAGCGGTCAAGACATCACAGCTCTCTGTCTCAATATACAGACCAATTCTGAACAATTGGTCTTTTCCCTGTCAATATATCACAGTTACGCTAACAAAATGCAAGCATCACCCAGTCCTGCTTCATGATAAGAACATCAAAGGAATAGGATTCTGTTTCAAGGCACTCTAATTAGCGACATCTCCAAATGCATTTTGCTTCAGTCAAATTGTACAAGTCACACCAAAAAAAATTCTATTCACTGTAATCATTAGAACATATTCTCGGCAGTCAGTGCAATATATTCATTTCAGTGACTTCATTGAACCTTTCCAAGTAACTTTACCTCAAACCTTCATTTAAAAAAAAAATCACACTCCTTTTCTGGCGTGCATCTTACACTCAGTGCTCTGATTTCAATCCTGCAGCTACTTGTGGAGCGAACCAAAAGTGTGATTGCTCTGATCTTCATGACAGTGTCAGTCGGAGAATTAACGTGCTCTTTCGACTGAGAGGGAATGTATCAAGGAAATTTGACGCATTATCAGAGATATATAAATCATAGAGATGCCCCAACCTGGTGCATAAGATGCAGCAGATTTGGAATGGAATCTCACAGTGCACTTTGGCTCAATACTGAACACAAGCCCAAAAGTGCAGACTCGAAAACGTCCCGTGCAACAGCAACATAGCTTCCAACGTCTATACTCAATACCCTGACGGATGAACACCAATGTGCCCAAAACATTGTTCAACGCCCTGTCTACCTGTGAGTAAACTTTCAGAGAATCGTGCACTTGAACCACAAGGTCCCTCTGTTTCACTGCACTCCTTAAGGCCCTACCATTCACCGTGAAAATCCAACATTGATTTGATTTTCCAAAATGCAACACCACACACTTCTCTATATTTAACTCCATTTTCCATTTCTGAGCCCACTTCCGCGGATGTTTAAGGTTCTGCTGCCAAACATCCTCACTGACTCTTTTAGTGTCATCTGGAAACTTGCTAATCATGATTTGTACATTCTCATCCAAATCATTAATATAGATAACAGTCAGGATTGGGCCCAGCACCGACCCCCGAGGCCTTCCGCGATTCAAAGGCCTCCAGTCCGAACAGCATCCTTCCATTATTATGGTCTGCTTCCTATCATGAAGACAAGTGTGCATCAAATTGCCAGATTCTTCGAGGTTCCATGCAATCTAACTTTCCAGAGCAGTTTAGCAAGTGGGACCTTATGAAAGAGCTGACTGAAATCAATATAGACAAGGTTATACGCCTTGTCATCGTCAACCTTCCTGGTTAATTTATCAAAGAACTCTAACAAATTTGTGAGGCATGATCTCCCACGCATAACACCATGCTGATGACTCCTAATCAAACCCTGCCTTTCCAAATTCATGCATACATTACCTCCCAGAATTTTCTCAAGTAAGTTATGTATACCAGATGTTAGGATTGTTGGTCTATCGTTCCCAGGTTTTTATTTGCAGTCCTTGTTGAAACAGAGTATGACATTCGTTACCCTCGAGTCATCCGTGACCTCACCCATGACTGACATAGACTGGGACTGCCAGCTGGGTCCCCCCAAATTTCTTCTCTGGTCTCTTGAATTCTTCTTGCGTATATTTTGTCGGGACCAGAAGTTTGATCCGCCTTCACACATTATAGTGCGTACAATATCACCTCTGTGCTGAGAAGGAATGTCCCCAATATATGACCGCAAATTTCGCTCAGTTCCAAACTCTTTCTCCACCATAAACATAAAGAAGATGTATTCATTGAGGACGTTCTCCGTCTCTGGCACTTCCAAATATACATGTCCACTATGCTCCTCGAGGAGTCCTATTATCTCTCTCGTTATTTTTTTTCCTTTAATGTACTTAAGGAACCTCTTTGGATTCTCCATAACTGACTCACCCACGCTATTTCGTGCCCACTTTCGCCCTCATGATTTCTCTCCTCAGTAAACTCCTGTTTCTCCTATATCCTTCTAGGAATTCCCTTGATTCCAGCTGCTTGCAACTGAGCCATGTCCTTTTTTCTGGTCAAAGCCTCAATATATCTTGGCTTCCATGGTTCATTATTCCTACAAATCTTGCCCTTCACCTTCAAAGAAATATATAGATCTTGTACTCTAACTATCGCACTTGAAAGGCCTTCTGCTTGCCTTTCCCTGCAAACAAACTACTCGAATCAACTCTTGCAAATCCTGTGTAATTCCATCAAACTTCGGCTTGCCCCAATTTAGAACTTGATTCTGGGGACCAGTTTCGTCCTTCTTAATAAGCAGTTTTAAGGTCAATAGAATGATGGTTACTGATCCCAAAGGGTTCCACCTCTATCACTTTAGTTATGCTGTCCTGCCTTATTTCCCAAGAGTCGGTCAAGATTTGTCCCATGTCGAGTCGGAACTCTGTATTCAGATTTTGAAATATTTTCTGAACGCACTTAACAAATTCCACCCCATCAAACACTAAACATTATGGGATTCCCAGTCTATGTCAGAAAAATCAAAATCTCCGACTACAACAATCCAATTGCTTCTGCAAGTCTCCCCAGTATCCCGGCATATTTGTTCCTCTAATTCCCATTGACTATTTGGGGGCCTAGAATACAACCCCAGTAATGTCACCATCCCCTTCTTATTTCTCTACTCCACCCACAAAGCCTCACTGGGTGATCCTTCAGTTATTTCATCTCTGATTACTGCAGTGATACTCGCCTTATACAAAAATGCAAATCCCATCCATTTTTATCCACCATTTCTGTCCCGCCTAAACCACCTGGCACATAACTCTGCGTGTATTAATTGCTATTGTGTAAATAATACTTTTCAGCGATTCAGCTCTGGCTGTTACCTCTTTCTGCCGTCACTGCTCTGTTTGATGAAGAACTTTCCGTCGGTTTCTGAGTTGAATATGTCACGTTGTTGTCATGTTCAGCAGTGTGTGGATCTGAAGGAATGGAGACACAGTATAAGAATGATTCAAAGATGGAACTCTTTAATTCAGATATTTCTCAATAATTCCCAGCGTGCCATGTATTTCATGGAGGCAAGAACCCAGTAGTATTTTCACTGAGTTAGAAATCCAGAGACTCAGCGAACACTCTGGGGACCTGTTTTCAAATCTTCAAACTGCAAATGGTGAAATTGTAATTTGATGCAAAGTAACATATCTGGCCTGAAGAATCTACTGATTGCCATGAATCCATGTGCATTTGCTGAAAAAAAATGACGCCACTGGCTAAGTATTCTCTTTCAGGGAAGGACACTTCATCTGCTCTGAACTGCAAGTGAGTACAGACCTACAGCAACGTTCTTGACGTTCATACCCTCTGAAATGGCCTAACAATCTATCCTGTTGCACCAATCGCTTCAACATTTCAACAAAGAAACAAATCCAGATGGATCGCCTGGCTTCAAACGAAGCACTGGGAAAGATGATAGTCCAATAAGCCCTGTCACCCTGCAAAGTGCTCCTTACTAACACCTGACAATAGTGATAAATTTGCCAAAGTTATTTCACAGATTAGTCCATTATTAGTCTAATCTTGCTTACATCGTCCACCGTGGAGACAGTTAACCAGATGTCACCATCGCCATAGTAGATATGTCCAGTCCCACTTGCAGGACAGTCCTAGCAGAGGTGGCGGCACAGTGGACTAAAATCAGAATGAAGTTCACCTAGAAGTCCTCTGCATGGACACGAGTCCCTTACCATCTTCTGACGTCAGATTAAACATGGTTAAGAAAACTTATGCTGATTACCACAACTGAGGAATCAGGACTGCTACATGCTGCACAATGTATGGGATAAGCATCAAGCCAGGCAAGTATGCAAAATGTACAATGGATGTGTGGGGAATTGCAATATTCATCACAGACAGTGTGTTAGCAGTAGCACTGTTAATCGACCTGTTCGGGTCCTAAAGATAAAGCTGCTAGAATGGGGCCATGACAGGTGGTGAGGGGGTGAAATACACTTGCTTTCATCCTTATCACTATGCCGACTGCAGATGCATCTGCACAAGAAAATATTGTCAAGAGTGACTACCGCATAGTTCTTGGCGAGACGAACTTAAAAACCATCCAAATGTGTTATCTGGCACTGTCGCCATGCTAAATGGGACAGACTTCAAGCAGATCTAGCAATTTCAGGTTCGATGAAGCCCGGTCGGAGATCAACAGCAACAAAATTGTCTTCCATCAAAATCGGCAACATATTGTTGCGCATACTCCCCACTCAAACCTTATAATAAAACGATGGAATCAAACTTGTTTTGTGGAATGTGCAGGAGGGTACAGCCGGAGTAGCACCAAGCATACACAAAAATGCCGCATCAACAAAATGAAGCTGCAAAACACGGCTACTTCAAGGGAGGGATGAGCGAGGTAGAATTGACTGGTAGATGAGCCCAGCATGAAAGGCAGTGAAACAGCAATGGCGAGAGATTCTGGGAGTAATTCAGGAGACACAGCAGAGATTCAAACTGAGGAAAACGAACAATGGTATAGGTAGGTTCAGGCAACCACAGTGACAAGGGAAGCGATCCCATAAACAATGGATCAGAAGTACCACATGCAGTGAATGGTGTTTTTACGTAACAACTCATTGCAGGAGGAGCCACAAATACCCCCATCCTAAATGATGGAAAAGCACAACACAGTTGAAAACACTAGTATGAAACGTTTGAGGCATGGTGGCTCAGTCATTAGCACTGCTGCTTCACAGCGCCAGGAACCTGGGTTCAATTCTTGCCTCAGGCAACTGTCTGTGTCGAGTTTGCACATTCTCTCAGGAAACTGTGAGTTCCTGCCCACAATCCAAACATATACAGGTCAGGTGAATTGGCCATGTTGGATTGTCCATCGTGTTAGGTGTATTCATCAGGGGTAAATGTAGGGTTGTGGTGGGATACTCTTCGGAGAGTTGGTGTGGATTTGTTGGGCAGAAGGGCCTGTTTCCATACTGTAGGGAAACTCATATCAGCATTCCCAAGTGAATTAGCCATCTTGGCCTTCTTCAATTATTCCCAGCATCACAGACAGAAGTTTTCAGGCTTCTTATTTACTCAGCGCAGTGAAAAGATACTGTTGAAGACATTGGATATTGCAAAGCTACTGAGCTCTGAGACTATTCCGGCAATAGTAAGGAAGAACTTGCCGTACTCTAGCCATGCTCTTTCAAAACAATTCCAAATCTGGCATGAATACTGCAGTGTACAAAATTTCCTAGCTATGTCTCATCCACTACATGCAGGACAAATCCAAAATATTCATTTTCTATCGCACCAGTCAACTCTCGATCTTCAGCAAAGTGATAGAAGGTGTCATCAACAGTGAGATAAAGCAGCACCTGCTCAGCAATAACCCGCTCAGTGACGCCCAGTTAAGTTCCACCACAAAGACTCAGCTCCTGCACTCATTACAGCTTTGGTTCAAGACTGGACAAGAGGAAAATTCCAGAGATGAGGCGCAAGTGTCAAACCTTGACACTGAAGCTGCATTCGAATGAGTGAGGCATCAGAAGCATGAGCAAAATGGGATTTATGGGTGTCAAGGTCAAATATTCTACTGCTTTGAATCAAACCTTCATATAGAATTTTATTCTGTGGTTTGGGGTCAAACATCTTAGCTTCGTGGCGTCACTGCAGGGCTTCCTGGCGTTAGAATTTTCGGTAAAACTATCCTCAACATGTTCATCAATTACGTTCGCACCGTTTTAAGGTCAGGAACTGGGATATTCACAGATGACTGCATAATGGTCAGCTCTGTTTGCGACCCCTCAGACATTGAAACAGCCCATATTCAAATGCAAGAAGATCTAAATAATATCCCTGTGTTGACTGACATGTAGCAAGTAACAGTCACACAAGTGACAAGAGATGACCAAGGAATCAGGGTGAAACGGTGGTTCAGTGTTTCGCACTGCTACCTCACAGTGCCTGGGACTTGGATTCAATTCCAGCCTCATGAAATTATTTGCGTGGTGATTGCGCATTGTCCCCTGTCTGCGTGGTTTCCTCCCACAGTCCAAAACTGTGAAGGTTAGATAGATTAGCCATGGGAACTTTAGGACTAGAGGCATTGGGTTGGGGTGTGTGTGTGTGTGGTTTGTGTGGGATACCTTCGGAGAGGCGGTGTGGACTCAATGAGCTTCCACACCGTAGGGATTCAATGATAGTCATCAAAAAGTAACACCGTCATCATTTTCCCTGTGATTCAATTCCGTTACCATGACTGAATTTACCGTTATTAGCATCCTTGGGGTGACTCAAATAGATTTGTCACTAAAAGGTGGCAACAGTAAATCCAGGCTAGGAATTCTGCGGCAGGAACTCACGTTCTGACTCCCAGAAGACTGCTTAACACCTCCAAGGCGGTACTCAGGATGGAAGCAGCATCAACAACGCTCAAGTATTCCTCTTGATTTGCATTACATCCACAAACATCTGTCTCTCCACCACCAACATTCAGGAGCACGGTTTGTACTACTTACAAAATGCACGACAGAATTCACTAAAGATCTTCAGACAGCACCTTTCAAACCCACGGCTGCTTCCATCGACACGAGGATGGGAAGCAAACATATGGGGACAAGACAACGTGCAAGAATATGTCCCAGACAATCACCATCATTACTTCGAAATGTATCGCTGCGCCTTTACTGTCAAAATGCTGGAAGTCCCTCGCTATGGACATTGTGGGTCATCCACCTACATACACACTGGAACTAATCAAGAAGCTGTTGCATCTCCACTTTCTCCAGGGCAATTAAACACGGCCAGTAAATGCTGGCTCAGTCAGCCACCCAGTTTCCCACGAATAACTGATACAAATATAATGCCGAGGCACAGTGCCTTTCCTGGATTTAATACCAGATACGAATCTATGTCCTTTGTGATTTTCCTGAAGAAACATTGACAGCAGTAATTGCTGCTGCTCGCTATAACTGAAAGAAAAACACTTCACCATCAGATCTTTTGCCTCTGCAGTAATTGTACTAAACGAGTGGATCAAATTCATTTAAATCCCTGCTTGTTAGGCGGTCATTTTATTTTCAGATCCTACATTCTCTGTGGCATTTGTGAAATGTTCTCAAATGAATGTGGGAATGAGACTATGATTCGGAGATTAGGATTCGATGTGTCCTTTGAGTAAATGGCACTACTGTGTTAAGACCAAGAAATGAGAGACTGAAACTTTGACAGTGTACTGTAGCTGGGAAAGTGAATTTAACACCACATAAAGAAACAGCTCCGCCCAAAACGTCCAACTTGCATTTATGAAATGGATGCAGTGAGGATGGGAGTAGAACATGGTGACTCAAGTGAGTGCAATGTAGTGACAGTGAAAAATGTAATATAATATCTTAGGACAGTGGGATGCAGTGATTAATGGACTGGGATGTGTTTTCTGACATGAGAGAGACATCAGAACAGATTGCAGAGTGATGTAGTTACTACAGTGAGCATGATACTGTTGTTGAGGGAAGTTAGAAATGTTCACCAGGGGAGTGTGAGGCATTGAGTAAGATGTGCTGGAATGTAGGAACTAAAGCGAATTGAATTTCATAGCTTAAGGGAGAGGAGTGCTTCGACTGAAAGAAGTTGGATTTTATGCCTTGAAAACCAGCATCCTGTTTCTTTGGATTGTTTCCTTTCATAATTAAGACAGGGAGGAGCTTTCACATTGCCAATCATTCCGTGCTGCAGTGGCTGATTGTTATATTTTATTTCCATCTTCTCTGAGAGCAGTGACTTCCCAACTACATTATGTTCTCTTCCTCTTTTCAATTAACTCGGCTCACTTTTGAATATTGTATTTCAAAAGTTTTCAACCACTCAGTGATTGGAAGTTCAAACTACTTCCAAAGTCATTGGAATGATATTTTCTTGGTGGAGTGAGACACCCCAAAGTTGCCCTTGTGAGTAACGTAAAAAGAGAACTGTACCTGTGCAGTAGGCAGCATAATAATGCAACGGCTTCAATTGATAAACAAAGTAACTGCTGCAGTTTTTGATCTTTATCTCATGGACCCAGTGACATTGATTTCTTTCCCAGTTTATACAAACTCTCCTGGTCACTTCCCCATCGGCCATGGTGGGATGAGAACCTGTAATAAGGTTTATCAGTATTGAAGAACGTAATCACTGTGAACAGTGCTGGACAGTGAACATCTGTCTAATAAATTATGAAATTACCCTGTAACCACGCTGTTCCACGTGTCGAGCAGTGATATGGTTGGACAACCACCTCTGGCATCTTCCATCCACCGGAGCTGAAACAGCAATCACAGAGAAAGCTCATGAATGGCAATCTGCCATAACAGCATACCCAATTAAAGTTCCTTGATGTAACCATACTTCCCATCCCAAAGCCGGTTAACCTTCCTCAGAGTCTCATCATAGTCATGGACCCATAGAGGTTGAGAGCATATGTAAAAAAAAGTCCTTTATCTCATTGTGTTACACCAGTCAAAAACAGTTTGAAAACCAAATTTTCAACGGCTTTTCCATCAACCTTCTTTGCTTTAGCATCGTAAGTACCCATCTAAGTATCTTTGTAATAACGTGAGAGGTTTTCACTTAGTCATCCTCATGGACAGTAAGCGCCAGATTGCCATTACCTCGAGGCAAAATCATTTTTCCTCATATGCTGTCTAAACCCATTACCCTAATTTTATGCCTCCTGGCCATTCATGTCTCCATCAAGGGGGAAGAAGAAAGGATATTCCTTTTGAGCCTATCTCTGAAAATCATAACTTCTTTATGCATTTTAATCATGTCGCCTTTCAATCACCTCTGCTACAAGGAAAACTGAAACGGTTGTTTACATCGGTTTTCGGAAATTAAAATCTATAGCCCTGTCAACTGCATTTTAAATCTTTCCAACTCAAGCTACATTTTCTTGGAAATTTCTTCCAAACCATCTCCTGTACTATCACAATCTTTCGATATTGCATATTCCAGAATTCCGCACAGTACTCAGTGTGAGGTGTGTAAAAAATGTCGCCCAACTATTGCCCCGCCTGTATTAGCCTTTGAAATGCCCGTTCCAGGAAGGAGTGGTGAAAAGCATTTTGGATTTATTTGAGTTTGCATTTAATATACTCGTGACTGACAACAAGTTCAAAAGATACAGAGTCTGGATGGGAAAGATGACAATCAGACATAGAGTCGGAGTGGCATAGAGATGTACAAGACAGAAACAGATACTTTGGTCCAACTCATCCATGCCGACCAGATATACTAATCTAATCTAATCCTATTTGCCAACATTTGGCCCATATTCTGACAAATCCTTTTCATTTGTATAACCGTCCTGATGGTTTTGAAATGTTATAATTGGACCAGAATCGATTACTTCCTCTGGCAGTTCATTCCAAACAAATACCACCCTCTGCACGAAGAAGTTGCCCATTAGGTCTGTTTTCAATCTCTTCACTCTTCACCTTAAACCTATGCCGTCTAAGTTTGGACTCCTCGCCTCAGAAATAAAAAAAGACCTTGACAATTGAAGCTCTGCATGCCCCTCATAACGTTATAAATTCTATCAGTTTACCCCTCAGCCACTGATGCTTATGGCAACCAACATCGGGAGGAGCATAGAGACCTCAATGAGATTACCTCTCAATCTTCGAAACTATGGCGAGTCCTGTCCCAATTCGTTTAACGTTTGCTCATTAGAAAATCCCTCCTCATATCAGATAATCTTGTTAAACGACTCTACACTGCCTCGAATGAAAGGATACATCTCCAGAAAAAATGGAATCAAAACTGCTCACAGTACTACTGATGTTCTCTGACCAGCAACTTGTACAATTGCAATAAGTCTTTCCTTCATTTATACGATAAACCCTTGATATAATGACAGACTTTCTGACCAGACTTTCTGATTACCTGCTGTCTCTGTTTGCTTGCTTTCTTTGTCTCGTTCATAAGAAAACGCAAGGCCGATTGTGTTGCAGCTTTCTGCACCTATCCCTCCCCCATTTACATTATTATATGATCTAACTTCCAAAGTGCTCAACTTCTCATTACACTCAATTTATGCATTATTGCCCACTTCTTTAACCTGACAGATTAGATAGATTACTTGCAATGTGGAAACAGGCCCTTCAGCCCAACAAGTCCCTCCGAAGAGTAACCCACCTAGACCCATTCCCCTACATTTACCCTTGTACCTAACACTATGGACAATTTAGCACGGCCAATTCACCTAACCTGCACATATTTGGACAGTGGGAGGAAACCAGAGCACCCGGAGGAAACCCACGCAGACACAAGTAGAACGTGCAAACTCCACACAGACAGTCGCTCGAAGGTGGGAATTGAACCCAGGTTTCTGGCGCTATGAGGCAGCAGTGCTAACCACTGTGCCATCGTGCCACCCATTAACCTATCAATATCATTTTGTAAACTCGTTGCATCCCCTTCACAACCTGTGAGGCTCAATATGTTAATCTCCTCCTGTTTAAAATGCCTCCTTCTGTCTAGATTTATCACCAATGGCCTTACTATGTCGCTATTTTGTTCGACATCCAGAAACAGTTATCGTTTCTCCTGTGTCTCTCTGAGCCCTCTTGATCGGAGCCTATTTACATTGTTACACATCCGACCAAATCCATCAATACCTGTCATGAGATAGCCTTGACATATCCTTTACCTTATTTAAAGGTAAGTGTAAAATGTGGCGTTCCAGATGTGATTATATTGGTCAAATTGTCATGGTTTGAGCAAAATATATATTTTATTCCCCACACCAGCGTTAAAATACAAAAACTTGGCATGACTTTAATTCTATCTAAATACTTGAGAAAATAATTATATATTAACGATGACTCATCAACTGTTCCAACGTAGTACCATTTCAGAAACACATCTTGAAAAAAAAGCAAAGTCAGGAAGCGGACTTCCCGTGTTTGTGAATTTTTCCAGTGCAGGACAAAGCACAAATATAGCAGCAGAATGAGACCTCATTCTTTTTTTCTGCAGCAGAGAGAGGGTTGTGTCTTCAGTTCCAATTCCGAAAAGCCCAACTCCAACAACTGACAGCAAAAACTAAAACACTATTATTGTGTGAGCCAGACTCTCACGCTCATGCTTCTTTTGTCCACTTTTATGAAAGAACCAAAACTATTGAGTCTTCTTTACATGGAATAGATTGTCGTGGTAACGCTATCAACACTTGTTTCCTCGAGAAACAAGATGGAACAAATCCTTCTTAGAGGCCATCCTGTCACAATGTTTAATCAGTTACTTTTCCACCTGATGGTTCCGACTTCACCCAGTTCCCATCCATGCAGTCAAACAAAGGTAGTCTCATGATGAAAAGCACATTATCCATCTTTAATGGATTATTGCCAGGTAGAAATCTGTATTACCTTTTGAATCGATACCATCCGTGTTTAAGGTGCACATCACATTCTGCTTTACCAGTACATTCACAATTACGGCAATTCAAACTTCTCCAGGGCTGTGCCAACACGTTGTGAAACACACACGGGTCAGTGTCTCCAGATTCTGCAACTGTGTGACAAAAACATTCAATAGTGATATTCAGCACTGTTACAAAACAAGAGAGACGTTTTATTCTCTGAATCACAGAATCATAAAATAGTTCAGCATCAAAGAGGCCCCTCAGTCTGTGAAACTGCATAGCAAAGAAGAAAACACTGATCCCATTTCCCATGAATAGGCCAAAGCATTGAGTTCAATGACGCCACAAATGTTCATCGAATGAACTTATGAAAGTCGTGAGTTTACCCATTTGCAATACTTTCCCAGACAGTCCATTTCAGACACCATCTACACGAGACGATGGGTGAAGTTCCCATGAAACCTCCTGCACTTCAGCATTAAAAAGTGTGTCCCCTTGCTTTTTGAGCCGTCAAACCAAGAGTACAACTGATTTACATTCCACACTGGAATTGCCCTCATAACTGTGTACAGTTGCATCAGATGATGTGGAGGTGCCGCTATAGGACAGGGGTGGACAAAGTTAAAAATCACACAGTACCAGAATCATAGTCCAAAAGGTTTACTTCAAAGCACCAGCTTTCAAAGCGCTGCTTCTTTGTCAGGAAACTAGTGGGGCAGGATCATAAGACACAGAATTTACAGCAAAAGGTCGCAGTGTCATGCAATTAAAACGATATATTGAGCAAACCTAGATTGCTGTTAAAATTTTCATCTTTGTTTGGTCCGGTTGGTTAATATGTAAGTCCCAGAACTTCTATTAAGTCATATTCTCGAGATAATCTAATGTTTCATCGAAAGAAAATGTGACATCTCAGCTCAGAGAATATATTAAAGGTCTGAGGTTAGAGTATGTCTCTGTCACACTCTTGAGTCAGATGTTCTATTTCCAAAGTAGGAATTTGTAAACTGTTACATGGATTGACTGCCTGCAAGCTGTGAGTGTGTTGCTGGAAAAGTACAGCAAGTCAGACAGCATCCAAGGAGCAGGAGAATCGCCATTTCGAGCATAAGCCCGTCATCGTGAATGAGACTTATGGGCTGGAAGTGCTGAGAGGTAAATAGCAGGGAAGTGGGGCTGGGAGGAAGGTAGATGAGAAAGGTTCAGGTGGATGAAGTTGTGAGTGAAAGTGATAGTCGGAGAGGAGGGTAAAGCATACAGGTGGGAAGGAAGATGGACAGGTCAAGGTGGCGGTGCTGTGTTGGAAGCTTGGGACTGGGATAAGGTGGGGGGAGGGGAAACGAAGAAACTGATGATGTCCACATTGATCCAGTGTGGTTGCTGTGTCTCAAGGTGGAAGATGAGACGTCGAGTGGTGAGTGTTTGCTGATGGAGGAGGTCCAGCACTTACGTGTGGAGTGGGAGGGGGTGTTAAAGTGTTCAGCGACGTGTTGGTGAGGTTGGTTGGTGCGGGTGACCTAGAGTTGTTCCCTGAAATGATCCACAAATTAGCCTCCTGTGTCCTCAGTGGAAAGTCAACAACATTGTCTGTTAGGGATACAGTAGATGACGTGTGTGGAAGTACACATAAATGTCTGACAGATGTGTAAGGATCCTTTAAGGTTTTCGATGGAAGTGCGGGGGGGGGGGGGGGGGGGGAGGTGACCTTGCGAAGTGCAAACCCTGCACTCACTTGCGGAATGTTTCAGAGAACATCTCTGTGACACCCACACTAAGCAACCCCACTGCCCCGTGGCTGAATAGTTTAACTTCCCCTCCCACTCCGCCAAGATCTGCAGGTCCTCGGACTTCTCCATCACCAAACCCGAACCGTCCAACACCTGAAAGAAGAACGTCTCTTCTTCCACTTTGTGAAACTGCAGCTGCACGGGATCAATGTAGATTTCACCAATTTCCTCATTTCCCCTCTCCTCACCTTAATCAATTCCCAAACCTGCAACCCAGCACCGCCCTCTTGATCTGTCCATCTTCCTTCCTATCTGTCTGCCCCAGCTTCCTCCCCGACCTCTCACTCACACTCCCCACGTTCACCCACCTGTCACAACCCCAGCTTCCTCTCCCTAGGCCGACCCTCCCCCCTGTTTATCTCTCAGACTCCCACCCCGGTTCCCATTCCTGGTGAAGCCTTATGCCCGAAACATCGATTCTCCTGCTCCTCAGATGCTGCCTGACCTGCTGTGCATTTCCAGCACCTCACTCTCGACTCTGATCTCCAGCATCTGCAGTGCCCACTTTCTCTTGCCTGCTGGTCATTTGATTTTTCAGCAAAAATGCAATGTGTCTGCAAATACATTGTGTTTTTGCTCAAAAAGTACACGACCTGCAGGCAGTCAATGCACACAGTCAATCCGTATAACATTTCATAAATCCTACTTTAAGGAGTTAATTACAGGAGAACTGTGCCTGCTAACAGGTAGTCGATGCCAAATGTAACAAGAAACAACGAGAATGCTTTTCATACGAAGGCACTTTGCAGATTTGCTGTCATTTCGATGAAAGGACTTTAAAACAAAAAGTCATCAGTTTGTCACTTCTGAGACCAAAATATGAAAATCTGAAAAGATCAAACAATAGGACAGCTCCGAAGAAGCAGCGAATCCTGGAAATGTCAGTTGGTTGAGGTCCTGTCCTCAACATTAATCAGTTAATAGCGAAGTTGGGTGGCAGGCTTGTGCTTACTTACTTGAGAGGTCGAATATTTGGTACTACGTGGAATAAATTCTGAACTGTTGTTTCAGTATTTGATTGCCCGCTAGATTTCGGAATAAGTAGCCGAATTAAAGGTATTTTCTTCTGAATTGCCCACAATAAGCTCATCAGGTCAGGCAGCATCTAGGGAACAGGAGAATCGACGTTTCGGGCATTAGCCCTTCTTCAGGAATGGCTGAAGAAGGGCTAATGCCCGAAACGTTGATTCTCCTGTTCCCTAGATGCTGCCTGACCTGCTGCGCTTTTCCAGCAACACATTTCCATCTCTGATCTCCAGCATCTGCAGACCTCACTTTCTCCACAATAAGCTCATGGCTGATCTGAGGAATAAATCCATCGACCAGCCATTTGCTCAAATTCCTTCATCCTTTACATCATTCAGACACGGAAGAAAAGCTGTCTCCAATTTAAAAACAAAACATTGATCCAGCAGAAACTGCTGTTTATGGAAAAGATTTCAAAAAATCTACCAGCCTTTCTGCCTGGAAGTGCTTTCTAACTTTTCGCCAGAACTGTTTAGTCCCAATTAGATTAGATTAGATTAGATTACAATGTGGAAACAGGCCCTTCGGCCCAACAAGTCCACACCGACCCGCCGAAGCGAAACCCACCCATACCCCTACATTTACCCCTTATCTAACACTACGGGCAATTTAGTATGGCCAATTCACCTGACCCTGCACATCTTTGGACTGTGGGAGGAAACCGGAGCACCCGGAGGAAACCCACGCAGACACGGGGAGAACGTGTAAACTCCACACAGTCAGTCGCCTGAGGCGGGAATTGAACCCGGGTCTCTGGCGCTGTCAGGCAGCAGTGCTAACCACTGTGCCACCGTGCTGAGACTATGCTCCCTATTTCTAGAATCTCCAGTGGAAATAAATGATATTTCTTTATTTTCTTTCTTCTGTTAATATTTGAAGACTCTGATCAGAGAAACAGGCCTAATTTGTCCATTCACTCCAGAAGTCTATGTGTCATTCCTATAACCTATAACCGACATCATTATCCCTCCAAGGACAGTATACCTTTACAAAGATGTGAATCCTAGATCTACTCACATTACTGTCAGTGTGTGATTCTTTACTCAGAAAGTAGTTGGAGCCTGGAAAATTGAGCAGATTCGCCAACTTTAAGGGATCGTTGGATAGATATGCGCAAGAGATAACCTAGTGTAGGTTATATGGGCTTCAGACTGGTTTCACAGGTCCGCACCACATCAAGGGCTGAAGGGCCTGTAGTGCACTGTAATCTTCTATGTTCCAAGTTCTATATTCTATCTCTCCGAATAGTCCACACCTCCTCTATTTCTACTACATGCTTAAATCCAGCTTCCCTCCTTTTTTGGAATGAGTTTTCCTCCTGACCCGTATCTTATTTAGTGAGACATTAAAATGTGAGGGTCATAAAAAATGAAGCACACCAATCAGCCAATTGGACACTTTGCGATCTCTGCCGTTCACTACAATCTCGGCTGATCAGATATTTCCACTTACTTGCTTTTTCCCATGATCCTTGTATTCTCTCATGATTAGGAATCTGTCATCTCAGCTTTAAATAAACACAAGCACCCTATAATCCTTTGGGCAAACATTTTCAAAGTTGCACAAGATTCGCGTACTCTGTTCTGTTGTCCTTCACTCTAAAATGAGCAACTTCACATTTTCACACCTTCGAATCCATTTGCAAACACTGCTCCCACTGTCAGAGCAAAAATCTTTCTGCGAAATTCCAGGTTGGATTTGTTCTTGCTAATCTTATGATTATAAGATAGAACCATATAATCAGGGAATAAAGCAGCCCAGAAGAGTCCTTCGGGCCATTGAGTTTGTATTGCCACAATACACCAATGACACCTATCCCATACTCGACTCATAGCCGTGAATGTTATGACATTTTAAGTGATCATGCAAGCACCATCATTCACCATCTTGGTGAAATGGTTCTTCCTCGAATCCAATCAAAGCCACTTTAAAATTATGACATCTCATTATTATTTCGACTGGTGGAGACGGAGGTAGGAGGGGGAAGGTTTCCCATGTATATCAGCGCAAATACTTTCTCAAACCTCTTGACAATTGTCCTCAGAATCTTTTGGACCTCTATCAGGTCTTTTTTCAAATTTCTCTGCTTCAAAGAAATAGACAAACACATGCAGCTTTTATTCATTGCTAAGATGCTGCACCATAGGCAACAGGCAGGTGAATCTCCTTTGCACCCTATCGAACACAATCACATCGCATTTTAAGTGTGGTAACCAGAACGTCGTGCAATATTCCCGCTGTGACTAACCAAAGTCCTGCCCTTCTCCAATGTGCACCCCTTGTTCTTATAAACTATGCCAGGATTTAAAAAGGCAAGAATTATGCATACCTCCTTAACTATCCCAATGCGTTCTCTTTCCACTTTTAGTGACCTGCTTAGGAGCACCATAAGTCCCTTTATTTCTCCGAGTTATCTCTTTTCTTGACATTAAGTATTTGTTTGGCATTGTCCTTCTTTTTCCAATTCGAATGTCCTTGCGCTTCTCAGAGTTATCTCCAATATGCCACTGACGTGTTTACGTGACCAAATCCAACCATTACCCCACCCCCCAACTACCACAACAACATCAGCTAGCACTGCTGCCTCAAAACACCAGGGACTCGCGTTCAGTTTCAGCCTCGGAGACCTGTCTGGTGAAGTCTGCTCATTCTTCCCACAACTGCGTGGGTTTCCTCTGGGTGCTCTGGTTTACTCCCACGGTCTAATGGTGTGCCTTTTAGGTGGATTGGCCTTGTTAAATTGCTCCAGAGTATTCAGGAGTGTTGGGTTAGTAATGAGAAATGCCAGTTTACAGGAATAGGGTCTGGATGTGATACTCTTTGGTGTGTCAGTGTGGGCTCGAATGGCATGCTTCCAAACTGAAGGGATTCGATTATTTTAAAAAAAAACATAATAGACAATCAAGGAGTCAGTACTGATCCATGCCGTATGTCATGGCACAACAGGATCCTGTCTAGCAACAGCTTTCAATAACTACACTTCAATGTTGAGCATCCTGCATTGAAATAAATGCAGGTTAATTTATCAGAGGGAACAAAGAGATTGATGAAGGCAGAAAGGTGCATGTGAACTATATGGACTGCATTTAGGCGTTTGAGAATTGCCCTCATCATCAACAGGTTAGCGAGGTGAGATCTCATGGAATGCAGGGAGAACTGGCCATTTGGATATGGAACTGGCTTGATAGTAGAACACGGAAGGTGTTGGTGGAGGATTGCTTTTCAAACTGGAGGCCTGTGACCAGTGATATGCTACAAGGAGGGGTAATGGGTCCACTGTTTTTGGTTACTTATATAAATGATTTCGATGTGAACATGGGAGGTATAGTTACTAAGTTTGCAGTTGACACCAAAATTGGAGCTGATGTGGACAGTGAAGATGGCTACCTTAGAGTACAAATGAGGAGTGGCAGATGGAGTTTAAGTTAGATAAATGTGAGGTGCTGCATTTCAGAAAGGCAAATCAGAGAAGGGCGTATTCATCAACTGGTAAGGTCCTGGAGCGTGTTGATGAAAAATGAGACGTTGGAGTGCAGGTTCATAGTTCCTTGAAAGTGGAGTTGCAGGGAGACAGGATATTGCAGAAGGCATTTAGTATGCTGTCCTTTTTTGGACAGAGCATTGCGTACAGGAGTGGGGAGGTCATGATGCAGCTGCACAGGACATTAGTTCGGGCACTTTTGGAATATTTTATGCAACTCTGATCTACCTCCTAGCAGAAGGATATTGGGAAACTTTAAAGGATTCAGATAAGATTTGCAAGGATGTTGCCAGGGTTGGAGGATTTGAGCTACATTGAAAGGCTGAATAATTTGAGGCTGTATTTCCTGGTGCATCCGACGCTGAGGAGTGACTATGCAGAGGTTTAAAATTGATGAGATGTATGGTTAGGGCAAATCAACAAGACATTTTCCCTGGGATGGTGGAGTCTGGAACTAGAGGACATATGTTTAGGGCGTGAGGGAAAAACATTTACAAGGGATCTCAAGGATAACTTTTTCATGCAGAGGGTAGTGGGTGTATGCAATGAGTTGCCGGGGAAGTGGTGGAGGCTAATACAATTACAACTTTTAAAAGATATCTGGATGGAAAAATGAACAGGAAATGTTAAGCGGGATATGGACCAAGTGCTGGCAAATGAGATTAGATTAGCTTAGCCTATCTGGTCCGCATGGATGAGTTGGACCAAAGAGTCTGTTTCCATGCTGTAGAACTCTATGACTTTGTGACTACATTATTTCGGATATGATGTGATAGAATTTGAAAAGGAGAAAAGCTCAATCAAATATACAGTCGCTGTGAGTCACACCATTCAGTTACTTCATCTCACCTCTGGTACTCACCTTCTCTCGCTTTACTTTGTTATTGGAAGCCATTACCATTAGTCACAGTATCTCATGGCATCATACACCACATCTCCCTCCCCTCAGTCACTATGTCACACTCACCTGAGTCATTATACCTCAAATCCCACAATATCGCATCTCACTCACTTCAGTTAATATGTCACACTCACTTCAGTTACTGCATTAGTGACCGTGTCATCATTCATTACATCACACACATCTTAATAGCTACATACCCCTCTCTTCAGTTACAGAATCGCAGTCTCCTCAGTCACTACAACTAAATGCCATGTCGCATCCCATTTCCTACATCACGTCAAGACACTCTTCTCAGTCAATGTATCTGTAATCCACTCTGACACAGCACCCACTCGGCTCAGTCACAGCATCTCCCTCTCCTTATTCAACGAAGACGGCATACCTCAGGTATGTCATTCCACTCCCGTCAGTCACTGCATCCTCACTGCCCTAACTCAGTGCACTCTACATCCCTCAATTTCTGCACCAACGTGGTGGTCTTCTTGTGGTACGTGATAGTCCCTTTCCTGGCCTCGAGGCAATTCCAGAGCGATCTCCCAACCTCATGAAACTCATCGACCAGCCATTAGCCCAAATTCCTTCATCCTTTACTTCACGCATGCACGGAAGAAACATTGTCTCAAATTTAATAAGAAACTCTGATCCATCATATACTGCCACTTACGGAAAATATTTCAAAACATCTACCAGCTGGTTAGTGACTGGAAGTGCTCCCTAGCTTTTCTCCAGAACCGTCAATCCAAATTCTCAGAATGTGCTCCTTATTTCTAGAATTTCCAATGGGAATAGTTTATATCTTTTTTCTTCTGTTCATATCTTGAAGACTCCGATCAGAGAAATAGACCTAATTTGTCGATTCAGTCCAGAAATGTAATCATTGAAGTCTGTATGTCATTCCATTAACCCTACATCATTATCCCTCCATGGACAAAATACCTTTTCAAAGACGTGAATCCCAGATCTACTCACATTACTGTCAGAGTGGTCTAACTAGGGTTTTGTATAGCTGCAAGAATACATTGGCTCACTTATACTCTAGTCCTATAGACATAAAGGTAGTATTGCGTTAGCTTTCTTAGTTATTTTCTGAACTCATTTGTGATATTTTAAAGGGCCAAGTAACTGATCCCCTGAGTCAGTCTGTACATCCACTATATTTATCTTTATATTGGTCAGAAAGTTACCTGATTGATCATTTCCGTTCCAAAATAGATAAACACACACTTTCTTGTATTGAAGTCAATCTGCCACAGTTATTCCCATTTATTTAGTCTTTTAAAATCCTTTGTAACTCTATGCAATCTTCCAAACTGTATATTATTCTGTGTAACTTAATGTCATGAGAAAACTCGGATGCGATCCTGTCGATGCAACATCCAAGTTAAGAAATAATGTGAATAATTAAGACCTATTGCAGGTGTTTGTGGGACACCACTAGTCACATGCTGGCAATCGGAGCACTGTGGATTATCCCCATATTTTGTCGCTTTGTACTCACATTTTCCAGCTATGTTAGCAACTTGCTCTCAATTCTGTGGGATTATAATTTAGTTTAAAATCTAAAAATGGGGCTTTATTCAATCTCTTCTGGAAGCACCTATGAGTAACATGCATCAACATTCTGCAGCACGACTTTCCACTTGGCTCCAAGCCCCTACCCAATTCTGTGCATTCCATCATCTCCCTCCCATCTACTTCGACGGCTATTAATATGTGTTCAGATTCTTGCAGAATGTTTGAAGTCCAAAAGCTTATAGGTTAGGGAAGAGCAACATAAGTGCGATCCCTGCTTCAACTGCCGTCGTTCTGTGCTTCATTCCTGCACCTACCTACCAAGCAGCTGGAGATAGGGTGTCCCTTCAGACAGCAAACTGAAGAAGAACTAAAAATAATGCTCAGTTTGCTTTGCTGTAACTCCTTGCATTGTTTATTTACGAAGCACAATGTGTGTAAATTCTTTGGTGTGACTTTGATGTTAAAGGGACACTTCGTTTTCACTCATTCTATTACATAACAGAATTGTACCTGTGCAGTAAGCGCCTGTTGCCTTTGTTTTCTTCAAAAAATACACAAAGTAATTGGAACAGTTTTGAATCATTATCTGTTTGGTCCAATGGCAGAGCTTGCCATTCCAGTTGAAACATACTGCGCCATTCGTTTTTCCCTGGGACTCGGTGGGATGAGTAGCTGCAATAACGAGTTCACAATTTGATTATCTTGCTTTTAGGGGCAACGAATGCACATACATGTTCTGTAGAAAGAGTGAACGTACCATTTAACCATCCTGAAGCTTCTGTGGAGCAATGATGTGCTGGAACAGCAGTCTCTGGCATTTTCCATCCACCGGAACTGAACAAAAGAGAAAGAGCGAACTCATCACAATTGTTAATTGACTGTCCCATTCGAGAGGAATGCACACTGTGTTCCAACGGTTTCTCACAATGGCCACCTTCAACTTGCTCTTTTCTCTCAAGAGTTGACACTTTATCTTCTGTCTCCATTCCCTATCATGACATATATTTCTAATGCTTCTAATGCTGCATGATATTCATGCAGCAGTAATAAACTGACAGTTGCATTGTACATAAGCCTCCACGTATTGCCATTCATGGCGATGACTAGCATGAGGGGACATGGTTATAAACTCAGGTGTGACAGATATAGGACAGATGTCAGAGCTAGTTTCTTTACTCAGAGAATAGTCAGAGGTGGAACGCACTGGTGGCAACAGTAGTAGACTCGCCAAATTTAAGGGCATTTAAGTGGTCTTTAGATAGGCGCACAGACAAGAACGGAATAGGATAGGTTAGATGAGATTCAGATTGGTTTCAAAGGGCGGTGCAACATCGAGGGCCGAAGGGCCTGTCCTGCGCTGTAATGTTCTATGTTCTATATTCTATCTCTCCGATCAGTCCACACCTCCTCTTTATTTCTACCTCATGCTTAAATCCAACTTTCCTCCTTTATTGGGAAATCAGGTGTGATTTTCCTGACCCATATTTTATGTAGTGAGTTATTAAAGTGACAGGACCACACAAACATGAAGAACAGCAATCAGCCATTTGGATGCTTTGCGAGCTCCGCCACTCACTACAATCCTGGCTAATTACACTTACTTGCCTTTTTCCATGATCTTTGAATTCCGTCATGATTAGAAATCTGTCATCTCAGTTTAAATAAACACCAGGACCCTATTATTCTTTGTGCAAACATTTCCAAAGATTCACAACATTCTCGTACTCTGTTCTGATGTCCTTCCTTCTATAATGACCAGCTTTAAACTTTTGCACCTTATTTGCTTCCATTGTCTGAGCAAACATGCTTCTGCTAAATTCCAGACTGGACGTGTTCTTGCCAGTCTTATGATGATTATTTATCCAGTTCATAGAACTGTAGGTTCAGGGAATAAAACAGGCCAGAAGAGTCATTCGGGCGATTGAGTCTTCACTGCCAGAAAACACGAATGACTCGACTCATTCAATCCCACACTCGGCCCACTGCCTTGTATGTTATGACATTTTAAGCATTGATGGAAGCACCACCATTCATCCGTTTGGTGAAATGGTTCTTTCTCGATTTCAATCAAAACCACTTAAAAATTATGCCACCTTGTTCTTATTTCGACTGGTTGGGACGGAGGTTGGAGGGGGAAGGTTCCCCTTGATTATCAGTGCAAAAACTTTCGAGAAACTCTTGACAATTTTCCTCATACTATTGTACACTTCCATCAAGTCTTCTTTCAAAGTTCTCTGCTTCAAAGAAATAGCCACACAGATGCATTTTTTTTTCATTGCTGAAATGCTGTATCATAGGCAACAACCTGGTGAACCTCCTTTGCACTCTATCCAATGCAATGCAACCAGAGCATCACACAATACTGCCGCAGTGAAGAAACAAAGTTCTGCACTCCTCCAACTTGTTCTCCTTGCTCTTATAATTTATGCCTGGACTGAAAAAGGCAAGAATTATGCACACCTCATTAACTATCCCATTGCACTCTCTTCCCACTTTCAGCGATATGCGCAGGATCATCACAAGTCCCTTTTTTTTCGCCAAGCTCCCTATTTTCTTGGCATTGAGCATTCGTTTGACATGTTCCTTTTTCCAGTTTGAATCACCTTGCACTTACTAGAATTATCTCCCATCTGCCACTGATTTGTCTAAGTGACAAAATCCTCACCCCCCCCCCCCCCCCCCCACCGCACTACCACCATATTCGAATCCACAGCGTTAGTGACACGGTAGCTCAGTGGTTAACACTGCTGCCTCAAATCGCCAGCGTTCCACGTTCAGTTCGGAGCCACGTTCGGAGGAGCGTCTGTATGAAGTTTGCTTATACTTCCCGCATTGGCATTGGTTTCCTCTGGCTGCTCTAGTTTACTCTCCCATGTGTTTCCACATCCTTGTCCAAATCTAAAGCATATGATATTACAAATGTTTACTCTGCTGTAACACACTCCTAATACTGTATTGATAGATTATGGAACGTAGATTCGGCTTTCCCTGTTACCTGTTAAACCTGTACCATCCTTTCTCGAGTTTATTGTCGCTCTTCAACTCATTGGAACATTGAGTATGAGTGCAGTCAATGCTCCTCCAAGCATCATTTAGGACTTTGTGATTTACACACGGGTCAGTCTCTGCTGTCGAGAGTCCTATATGATAGAAAGATGTTTTAACACGATTGTGCAAATTATCACCAATATCACAAAGTGAGCTACACATACATTCACACAGCCAACACCTCAATCTCAAGTTACCATAGCGACCTGGAAAGAAGAAACATCACTGCGTCCTCTGGAAAACCAGTTCCCGAGTAAAGGAACAAAATTGAGGTATAGAGGTTATATCATAGAAAGCGATATTTCAATGCATTTGGAAAGTATAGGATTGAATGAACTGTTCTCAGAGAAGGGAGAACAAAGAACGAGAGGTCAAGGTGGAAAGATGGATGGTGAAAGAAGAAATTAAGAAACAATAACAAATTTAGTTTGACGCAATAGTTGTTTGAATTCAAAACAGCACTGCCGGAAAGTACTGAAACAGATTCATCCACATTTAAGAGATCCAACATCTCCTCTTCTGTAATATGGATATTTTTAAAAAATATCACCATGTTTTCGACACATTCTGTATCTTACATGTCCTTCTCCACAGAAAACACTGATGAAAAATACTCGTTTCTGATATCCCCCATCTCATGTGGCTTCACACATAGGTTGCCTTGCTGATCTTTGAGGGGCTATATTGTCTCCCTGGTTACCTTTTTGTCCTCAGAGTTGAAAAATTTGGTGCTGGAAAAACACAGCAGGCCAGGCAGCATCCGAGGAGCAGGAGAATCGACGTTTCGGGCATAAGCCCTACTTCAGGAAAAAGGCTGGTGTGCCAAGAGGGCTGAGATAAAAGATAGGGGGGGGGAATTTGGGGGAGAGGCGCTGGGAATACGATAGGTGGAAGGCGGTGAGGGTGAGGGTGTTAGGCCAGAGAGGGGGTGGGGGCGGAGAAGTCGGGAAGAAGATTGCAGGTCAAGAGGGCGGTGCTGAATCCGGGGGTTGGGACTGAGATAAGGTGGGGGGTGGGGAATTGTGGAAGCTGGAGAAATCTACATTCATCCCGTGTGATTGGAGGGTTCCTAGGTGGAAGATGAGGCGCTCTTCCTCCAGGCGTCGTGTGGTCAGGGTCTGACGATGGAGGAGGCCAAGGACCTGCATGTCATTGGCGGAGTGGGAGGGGGAGTTAAAGTGTTCAGCCACGGGGCGGTTGGGTTGGTTGGTCCGGGTGTCCCAGAGGTGTTCCCTGAAACATTGCGCAAGTAGGCGGCCTGTCTCCCCAATGTTTCAGGGGAGCAATTATGGTCGCTGGCCCCAAAGTGCTGCCCCAATGACATCTCAGTCCTGCCCTGCCTTATTTCCAAAGAGTAGGTCACGTTTTGCTGCTTATCTAATAGGTACATCGTAATACTGAATCAGAAAATGTCCTTCTTCACACTTAACAAATTCGTCTCCATCCAAACCCGAGAGAAATTGAGGACCGCAGATGTTGGAAATTAGAGTCGAAAATGTGGCGCTGGACAAGCCCAGCCAGTCAGGCAGCAACTGAAGAGCAGGAAAATCGACGTTTCAGGCATAAGCCCTGATGAAGGACGTATGCCTGAAACATCGATTCTCCTGCTCCTCCAGTGCTGCCTGACTGGCTGGGCTTTTCCAGCACCACACTCTTCGACTCCATCTAAAACCTTAACACTATGGCATTCCCAGTCAAATTAAAGCCCTCTACCAATACCACCCTATTATTCTCACAGATAACTGAGATCTCCTTACAAATTTGCATCGCAATTTCACGTTGACTATAAGGCGGGATCTAGAATACAATCTCAGTAAGGTGTTCATCCTTGTTCTATTTCGCAGTACCAACAAAATAATTTCCCTGGATGCATTCATCGGAATTTCCTTCTAAAGTTCAGCCATTACGCTATCCCTTATCAAATACGCTGCTCCTCCTCGTTTCTTCCCTCCTTTTTATGCTTCCTATAGCATTTGCATCCTGGAAAATTAAGGTGCCAGTCCTATCCATCTCTCAGCCATGTCTCTGTAATTGCTATCATATCCCAGTCCCGTGTCCCTAACCATGTTCTGACTACATCTACCTTCAATATTAGGCCTCATTCATTGAAATACATGCAGTTTGATTTATCAGAAGTAACAAAGAGCATTGATGAAGGCCCAGCAGTGGATATGCTTTACATGGACTGCAGTAAGACATTTGAAATGTATCCTCATGGTCGACTGGTAAGCAAGGATAAATCTCATGGAATGCAGGGAGAACTAGCCATTTGGATACGGAACTGGCTTGAAGATAGAAGACAGAGGGTGTTAGTGGAAGGTTGCTTTTCAAACTGGAGGCCTGTGAACAGTGGTGTGCCACAAGGAGGGGTGATCTTTCCACTGCTTTTGGTCACTGATATAAATGATTTGGATGTGAGCATAGGAGGAATGCTGAATACATTTGCAGATGACACCAAAATTGGAGCTGTCGTGGTTCACGAAGGAGGTTACCTCAGAGCACAACTGGATCTTAGTCAGATGGGCCAATGGGCTGAGGAGTGTCAGATGGAGTTTAATTTAGATAAATGTGAGATGCTGTATTTCGGAAAGGCGAATCAGAGCAGGACGTATACACTTAATGGTCACGTTCAAGGGAGTATTGCTGACCGAAGAGACCGTGGAGTGCAGTTCATAGTTCCTTGAAAGTGGAGTCACAGGTAGATAGAATGGTGAACAAGGCATTTGGTATGCTTTCCTTTATTGGACAGAGCATTGAGTACTGCAGTTGGGAGGTCATGATGTGGCTGTACAGGACGTTAGTTAGGCCACTTTTGGAATATTTTATGCAATTCTGGCCTGCGTCCGAGCAGAAGGAGATTTGAAAACTTTAAACGATTCAGAAAAGATTTGCAAGCATGTTGCCAGGGTTGGAGGATTTGAGCTAAAAGGAAAGGCTGAATAAGCTGATGCTGTTCTCGCTGGTGCATCCGCAGCTGAGGGGTGACTGTGTAGAGGTTAAAAATTGATGTGATTCATGGTTAGAGTAAATCGACAAGATATTTTCCCTGGAATGGCGGAGTCTGGATATAGTTTTAGAGTGAGAGGTGAAAAAATCTACAAGGGATCTAAAGGGTAACATTTTCATGCAGAGAATGGTGGGTGAATGGATTCATTTGCCAGGGGAAGTGATGGAGGCTAATACAATTGTAAATTTTAAAAGGTATCTGGATGGGAATATTATTAGGAAACGTTAAGAGGGATATTGGACTAGTAATGGCAAATTAGACTCGATTAGGATATCTGGTCAGCATGGACCAATTGAATCAAAGAATCTGTTTCTATGCTATCCAAATCTATGATTAAGTTAGTTTGAAAATGATGTGATAGATATTTCAAAAGGAGCCACACCATTCAGCTAATTTACCTGACCTCTGGTACTTACCTTCTCTCACTTTGATGTGTTATTGGAAGATACTGCCATCAGTCACACGTCACGTCCTCACACACCCCATCTCACTCCCCTCAGTCACTGTATCACACTCACCTCAGTCACTGCATTCGGGACCGCGTCCTCATTCATTGCATCACACACATCTTAATAACCACATCCCCTCCCCTCAGTTATGGAATCTCAGTCATCTCTGTCACTACACACAAATGCTAAGCCGCATCATATTCCCCTTCGTCACTTAAGGCACTTTCCTCAGTCAATGCATTCATAATCCACTCCGACACAGCACCCAACCCGGCTCAGTCACACCACCTCCCTCTCCTTATTCAGGGAAGACAGCATACCTCAGGCACATCATTCCACTCCCCTCAGTCACTGCACCTTCCATTCTCTAACTCAGTACACTCCAAACCCCTCAATTTCTGCATCAGCATGGTGGTCTTCTTGTGGTACGTGGTAGTTCCTCGGCCTGAAAAGGTCTCAGCGTAGTTTCTTGGCCTCGAAGCAATTCCAGAGCGATCTCCCAGCCACCTGAAACTCGAGATGAAGCCCAGTGAGGTCTGTAATCAGCGTCCAGTGCGTGCAGTAAGTGTAGTGTGCTGTATTCTGGGGTGGAATACTGTTGTTCAGAAACTTTAATTCTCCAAAACTAGCATTTGTATTTCTCCATTCCTTAGATTAGATTAGACTCCCTACAGTACAGAACCAGGGCCTTCAGCCCAACAAGTCCACACCGACCTTCTGACTTAATACAATCCATTCCCATCAGACACTTCATTCCACACTTTTTGGTCACTGCGTGATATTATTCTGTCTTGCAACATGGAATTATCCTCAGTCACTGTATCGTATTTCTCCCAGTTGTTACCTTCAGTCAACACATCCCACTCCCCAAAGTCACTACATCTCAATTATTTCATTACTTCAATATATTCCCCTCAGTCACTATGTCACATTCTCACTCTTTGTGTCCTGTTTCCCCGTTCACGCAACTCCACTCAGAAAAGTCACAACATCATTTTCCCATTTTTGACAGAACGCGACTCATCACAATCTCTGCATTTCTCATGCCTCGATTACTATATCCAACTTCAGTTATTGACTGCATTCCACTCCCCTCAGTGACAGCATAACACTATCCTAAGGGATTGCATTCCACTCTTCGGAATCACTGCAATCCACTCCCCTCAGTGACTATATTTCACTTCCCTCCGTCACCACTTCTTACTTCCCTCTGTATCTGCATCTCACTCCAATAAGTCACTCCATCGTGTTCCTCTCGGTCACTCGGTCACTCCCCTCAACTCCCCTCAGTCACCATACCATGCTCACAACAGTCTCCATATTCCACGTCCCTCAGTTTCTGTATCCCATTTCCCTCAGTCACTAAATCTCACCGCTCTGAGTTACTGATACCCACGGTTCTCATTCATTGCTTCCCATTTACCTGAGTCACTGTATCCCAAACCGCACAATGGCTAAATCCCATGCCATCTCACTCATACGAACCTACTAACCTCAGTCAACACATCCCACTCGCCTCAGGCTTCATATCACACTCCACTCAGTTATTGCATTCCCACTCTGGTCATTCACTTCAATGCATTCCACATAGTCGCTAAATCTGACAACCCTGTTACGATGTTCTAATCCCCTCAGTTACAATATCACACTCACCTCAGGGATTACTTCCCACAAGCCTCACTCCACACACCCTGCTCAAGTCCTCCACCCCTTTGGCATGGTCTGTACTCTTATCAGTCTCATTGTTATGCTCTCCCACTACTGCAATCTCTTTCACATAACGTGTGAGCTAGAGGAAGAGCTGAAAGCGCCGTTCACTTATTTCACTGCTTGAACGGTTAATATTATACATCTGCTTTTATCGCCTTCTTAACTTACAAATTTGAGGGTTACGTCTCACAATCGCAAATCTGTTCAGAATGTATGATGCAGAGAATCACACTGTATGTGATTAGTAAACAGCTCTGTGCCTGTATAATAAGCAATATTGTGGGGACAGCCACCCTTGCCTTATGTAGAAATGAAACAAATAATTAAAAGGAAAGAAATCTTGATTTCAATGATCACAGATCAGCCACGATCTCATTGAATGCTCAAAAGGGCTTGAGGGCCTGAATGTTGCAATGAAAGACTGGAGAGGTCTGGTTCATTTCTCCCCCATGCTATAGGCGGGGTTAATAGCAGATTTCACAGACGAATTAAGAATCATATGAATGCTGCATTGTGTGTACACTGGAGCAACATGAATCCGACTCGGTACAGTATCAATTAAAATAGTGATGAAGAGGTTCCAAACTGAATTTGGTGACTTGCTCCATTCAATAATCAGCAGATGGCTTTAGTGGCATTTCTAACTGTTGTTGCCACTCTAATGTGGTAAGAACTGTGGGTAGAAAATCAGTCACTTCAGCTTCTACTGATTCCAGATATTCCCCATTTGAAAAAAAAAAGGCTGGTTAATCCTTTATCAGTCCAGTAGGAATGAGCTCACCATTGGGAACGAGGAAGTCGATTTAACAAAGACCTACCATTCAACTTAGTTTTAAAATTTCCATTTATGTTCTGTGTTTACTGCAAAAATGGCATCATTCTTTGCAACACGCAAATCGCAGGAATATCCATAAAGTCACGGATGAATGGTGCCCGGTGAGCTGTTGCTCCCATTTAATTTAAATTTAAATAAACCACAATGAGGTTTGACTACTATGCAAATGACTTACTCAGCAACCCGAGGATCAGCAGCAGTGTCCTCATCTCAATATGTGATATTCTAGAAAGTGAAACAGAAAATTTATGTTAGAGAAGGGGAGTTCAAGCGAGAATAGGAGGAAATGTATCGTGGTGGGGGCGGCGGGGGGTGGGGTATTAACTGCAGAGAATTTAATTTTACAGCTGTTGACGTCTGTCAGTGTGACACAGAGACATAATAGTTAGCACTGCTGCCTCACAGTGCTCGGGTCGATTCCACTGTTGGATAAATTCCTGTGTGGAATTTCCCCTTGTCTGCATGGTTTACTCTGAGTGCTCTGGTTTTCTCCTACTGTTCAAAGATGTGCAAATTAGGTGAATTACTTATGCGGAATTGCACATACTATATATGGATATGCAGGTTCGGTGGGTTAGTTATGGGCAATGCGGGCTTAGAGGAATATGGTCGGGGCGAGGGTGTGGGTGAGATACTCTTTGGACGGACTCAATGGGCCGAATAGACTTCTTTAACACTGTTGGGTTTCTCTATTTCTATGATCTCGCCCCATCACTTGGACCCTTACAGACAAATTTAACTTCGCCCCTTTAACTCAATAATTCACCTATGGAGTGTAATCTACACACTTTCCTCACTGGGGACCCAGCGGACGGAAGTTTATCTGTCTCCTGCACTGCAATATTTGTAAATGTTGACGCTGGAAACACTGAAAAGTGTTTGGATCGCGTTTCATAACATTGAAGGCTATGAGCATCAATTGAGAAACTGGGTTGAGTGCAGCCATTAGCTTCTTTTCTGTTCTGTATGATTGCTTCTGTTCAGGAGTCAATCAAAACGATGTCAGACATTTGCTCATAGAACATAGAACATAGAACAGTACAGCACAGAACAGGCCCTTCAGCCCACGATCCTCATGTATGCACCCTCAAATTTCTGTGACCATATGCATGTCCAGCAGTCTCTTAAATGTCCCCAATGACCTTGCCTCCACAACTGCTGCTGGCAACGCATTCCAATCTCTCACAACTCTCTGTGCAAAGAACCCGCCTCTGACATCCCCTCTATACTTTCCGCCAACCAGCTTAAAACTATGACCCCTCGTGTTAGTCATTTCTGCACTGGCTATCGACTCTATCTATACCTCTCATTATCTTGTATTCCTCAATTATGTCCACTCTTCTCCTCCTTTTCTCCAATGAAAAAAGTCCGAGCTCAGTCAACCTCTCCTCTCCTCCCTTGCTCACTCACTCACCCAGACCCGAATCAATCTCTCTCCATTATTGGAGCTGTGAAATATTGATTGCTGTATCACACTATCTCTCGTTTGACTTGAAATTTAGTATCCCTTTCATCTTTTTCATCACTCATGACCTCCACTGCTCTGGAGAGAACGACATTTTCCTTGGTGGTTCAACAAGGCAAAAAGGAAGTTATACAATGAAGATGTCATGTTTTCATGACAATATTGGTCTAAGAAAATATCGCAAGATTTTCCCATGAACTCTTCATGGTGGCTATTAAAAGCATTCTCTATTTTTGTTTTCGAAATCATGTGTAGATTAAAGATCTCCATGACCACTTATTTTGTATTATCCCAAGCATCCGCAAATTTGGTTCATATATCACCAGCCGCAATGAGCTTATTGTTCAAGAAGCTGCCAGCCACAGCTAATACTCCATTACTTTGCCGACAATTTTACCTCTTCAGGGAGACAGATCAAAATCTCCCTTGCTCACTCACTCACCCAGACCCGAAGCAATCTCTCTCCATTATTGGAGCTGTGAAACATTGATTGCTATACCCCGCTATCTCTCGTTTGACTTGAAATTTAGTATCCACTTTCAATAAGACATCGAAAGACAGAATGAGCTACGTCTGCTTTTCTCACTGATAACCCAATGGACATTTAACGTTCATGTTCATCCCTCAATCTGGGATCCAGACAGATTAACATCAACTCTGTGTTTCATTCTTCAAATGGGCCCAAACGAACGAACTACAATTGAATTGTTTACACTTGTTTTAAACTTGAAATGTCTACAGTGACGTATGTAGGACTGTCTACAATATGACACACGTAATGACTATGGTAAACTGTGCCATTCTAATTGAATAATCCACAGAACCAAATTAAGAAATATTTATTTCTCCATTTTTTCATGTTTTTGTTGCAAACTGCATTGTTTTGATGGCATTGATTAACATATCCCAGAATGATTAGTCTGTCATGAAGAGTGCTGTGTAATTAACCTTGGCCGACATACTGACCTTTTATCCATGCCCCTGGAAACATCTGGGATGACATGAAGTTGAGCATAGATCTTGGCAGGTTTTATGTGAAGGCTATAAGGTTATAGATGCGGTATAGTGAGGCAATGTGCGACATTATCGACTTTTGGAGAGGGAGTGGAAGAAAATACTTTATGCAATGAACTGTGATGACAGTTTAAACCAAAATCAGAGATTGCTGTAGCGCTACAGGTCATGTAAGTATCTGTGGAGGAATAATCAGTTTCTGTTTGAGCTCTCGAAACCGTTCATCATGAAACCAGAAATGTTACATCTGTTTCTCTCTCCTCAGATCACGCCAGACCTGCTGAGGTCGACACAGCGTTTTGTTTCTTTTTCAGATTGCCAACATTCGCAGTTGGGCTGGTCTCACTTTCCAGAAAGGAAGCATCAGGTGGAATAACAAGATGACAGCATTTTACGATGAGAGGCAGACATTTATGGGCATTTGGGGGCGGGGGGGGGGGGGGGGGGTGGCGAAGTAAAAAGAAAATCCATGCAAATTGTAGTGGTGGTCGGGATTGCACTGTCAACAAGGAAGTTGGAGGTGGCGAAAGTCGAATCGTTTACTGAATACTCGGATGAACATTTGTGCCTTACTATTCAAGGTTATGGGCTGAGGACGTGAATTTGACATGACCAGAGTATTTTAATGGTTCAGAGTCAATAGGTTGAAAGTATCTCTTATATATTAGAGGATTCTGTGAAGTAGACAATTGGTGGATTACCCTGAGAGTCAACAAACCACGGGTGGATTGTAGGATTGTAGGATTGAGAAGAATGGCGAGGCCAGCCGTTGTGGGAAAGGAAGCTCCTCTGTTTGGATCATTCTTCATCACAAATCAGCCGATCTACCAGTTGAGCTATAGGAGTCCATTTGGTTTGAATATCACATGGAAGTCAAAGGTGAACCACAGACATTGAGATGTAACTATCAACATCACAAAGCCCTCCGCTACACAGAATCCAACACTAACAATTCCAATACTTTCACAGTGACACGTACACTGACATCACTTGACATCGCTAAGGTGCATCTAAATACTTCTTCGCAACCCTCTCACTAGTATCCTGACAGAGGCATGGAATTGAGGGTGATTTAGCAGTTTGGATTAGAAATTAGCTTTCTGAAAGAAGGCAGCGAGTGGTGGTTGATGAAAAATATTCAGCCTGGTGTCCAGTTACTAGTGGTGTGCCGCAAGGATCTGATTTGGGACCACTGCTGTTTGTCATATTTAGAAATGACTTCGACTCAGGCGTAGGCGGATGGATTAGTAAGTTTGCAGGTGACACTAAAGTCGGTGGAGTAGTGGACAGTTTTGTAGACTGTTACAGGTTGCAGGGGGACTTTGGATAAACTGCAGAATTGGGCTTAGAGGTGGCAAATGGAGTTCAATGCAGCTAAATATGAGGTGATGCACTTTGGGAAGAATGACAGGATGGCAGAGTACTGGGTAATGGAAAGATTCTTGGTAGCGTAGATGTGCAGAGGGATCTAGGAGTCCATCTACATAGATCCCTGAAAGGTGGATAGTGCCGTTAAGAAGGCATAAGGTGTGTTAGATTTCATTGGTAGAGGGATTGAGTTCCGGAGCTGCAATATCATGTTGCAACTGTACAAAACGCTGGTGTGGCCACACTTGGAATATTGTGTACAGGTCTGGTCCCCTGAAAATTTTGGGAAGGACGTGGAAACAGTGAAATAGGTGCAGAGGAGATTTGTCAGGTTGTTGCCTGGTCTGGAGTGAAGGTCTTATGAGGAAAGGCTGAAAGACTTGAGTCTGTTCTCATTGGAAAGAAGAAGGCTAAGAGGGGACATACAAGCTGATCAGAGGATCAGATAGGGCAGACCGTGAAAGTCTTTCTCCTATGACAATGATGTCAGCTTGTACGAGGTGGCATAACTACAAATTGAGGGGTTATAGATTTAAGACAGATGTCAGGGGCAGGTTCTTTACACAGACAGTGGTAAGGGTGTAGAATGCCCTACCTGCTAATGTAGTCAACTCAGCCACATTAGGGAGATTTAAACAATCCTTAGATAAGCACATGGATGATTTTGGGAGAGAGTAGGGGAAGGGCTGAGAATAGTTCACAGGTCGGTGCAACATCGAGGGCCGAAGGGCCTGTTCTACGTTGTGTTGTTCTATGTTCTATGTTCTATATATGGATGAGGAAGGACACCACTTCGATTGGGGCAACACATCCATCCTCGGACAAGCCAAACAGAGACATGCACGAGAAATCCTACAAGCATGGCATTGTGCAAGCAATCCTACAATGTTACCTCGTATGATGACGAAACGTCTGAAAATGAACCTTCCAATTCAGCGAACAAACTTAAATCTGGAAACGTTCTTTGTCCATACCTCTCTTAGTTTTGTTGCATCTGCATCGGTCCCACTCTCCTGACTTTCCCCACCTTTACCCAATGCCCGCAGCCACCTGTGTCCACATGCTATGCTTCTAGGATAAAAAGCGCAGTCTGTTCAAGCTTTCTTCATCACTGAAAATTTGCAGTCACATAATATCCTGGTCAATCTACTCTGCAGCCACTGCTGGGCAATTATGTCCATCCTATAATGTGCGGCTTCCTTAACAACATGCAATTGTCTGGGTGCAGCACAAACAATGTGACAACAGCTATTTAACTTGGAGAATTGTACTGTCTTCAGGGTCTGTCTTGGAGTCAGATTTTTTCCTACTTTAAGTCTCTTCATTAATTTCAGTGCCTGCATTGCTTGCAGGTTATCTCTTAATGTTAGGGCCTGTATTCGTCTATGCTGACTGTACTGTTGGGATCTTTTTCATCGAGAGAGTGGTGGGAACCTGGAACTCACTGTCTCGAAGGCTGAGAGAAGCAGAAATCCTCATAACTTTGAAGAAATAGTCAGGTGTCGACTTCAAACTACAGGGCACACAAGATGTCGAAATTGGTTAGAATAGTAAGTTGCATGGCATGGTGCAGTAAGCCAAAGGATTTTAATTTTCTCTGTTATTAACATCAAATGCTGTATGACTCTGCCTGTATTAATTTGTGATCCCTATTAGTTTTACGAAAGTTGCTCCAACATACAACCCTTCCTCAGTCGCAGCATCCTACACCTGCCAGCCACCACGTTCCACTACCATCAGTCTTGTAACCCTTCTGCCCTCAGTCTCTAATTTCGATTTCCATCAATCACTACATCCCACTCGCGTCAGTCACAATATCTAATTCCCATCAGAAACTAAATTCCATCCCCTCGTCAATGATTACCATTGTCCTCAGTGACTGCATCCCACTCACTATGTTCCATTCCCCTCACTCATAAATCCAACCCCACCTCAGTAATTCCCTCCCACTACTTTCAGTCACTGTACCTTATTTGCCTCAGTCACCACATGCCACTCCATTCAGTCAGTGCACCCCACTATCAGTTCAACCCATTCACCTCAGTCACTGCATCCGATTCCCTTAAGTCAGACTATCCCATTCACCTCAGTCACTACTTCTCATTCCACTCAGTCAATACAGCCCCTTCCACTCAGTTACTGTATCACACAAGTCAGTGATTTCTTAATCCCACATGTCCCGCCCATGCCCTTCTCCATCTACTCTTCCCCGGAACACCTTTGGGCTGCCACACTACTGTTACCACTCTCGCAGACAGAGTATGAATAACAGCGAAAACAGGACACGATTGGTATCGATTTCATTGTAGTGAAAAGGTCACAATGTGTTTCTGACATTTATTACTTTCTTCACGGATGAGCATTAATGGTTTGTGAAACATTAAATTCTGTTGGTCATGCAAAACCTGTTAATCAAACTATGGGTGATTTCTAAATAATTCTCCCTTCTGTTGCATATTTTGTGCCACACCCAGACTACCGTGTGTTGTTCTGGAAACCGCATATTACAGGAGGGATATAACTGTCCTGCAGAGTGTGCACAGGACATTGACCGGGATATTCAATGTGACAGAAGGGAGCCGGCTTCAGCATTAACATAAGTGAATGAGGGAAGCTTTCAATCTTGAGTTCTATGATCATCTCACTGAAGTTCTGATCAGGCATGATGGGCTGAGTGTCCTAACTCTTTTGATAGAACATTTATAAAGACTGGTGAATTTAGTACGTTTATCAGTGTTGTAAACAGCGTTCAGAGGAAAATCTGCAGACCAGTTCAGAATCATCTAGTGGTTTTCCTGAGAGGACAGTCAGAAAGTGTTTCCATTGAAACAATTAACACTGTGCACGTAGGTACATTTGCAACTGAAGTTGAACAGAAACGACAGTGAAACGAGGACAATTTGGTGGATTAGGCGAGATGCACCTTTTGATAATCCTCATGAATATGCAGGGTGGAATGACGTTACTCACTGCTGTTGTCACTCTGTAAATTACTGTAATTTGTCAGATGGGAGCCTCCGTCACTTTGACCTGCCCCCACTGATTCCAACAGTTTTAGCTTCCAGAATAAAAAAAAGTAGCCTGTTTCAGTCCTTTGTCCAGTCCAAAGACAATTAGTTTATCATTTGGGGAAAAGGAGGCCTGTTTGTCACAGGTCTGTCATTCACTTTTTTTTAACAAAATCTCGCTTTGTAACGTTTCATTTTATGTATTCATTAAAATGGAGTTTATCTTTTTGGCCAGGTCATACCAGTGTTGTCAACCCCCATATGGTCTCAAATGACAGTCACGAGCGAGTTTTCTTTTCCGACCATAGTGATTTTCAAAAGTCTCATACATTTTGAATGATATGAAAATGACTTCATAGGAAACTGAGAAACAGCAACAGAGGACCGTCCCCATGCACAATATTAGAGAAAGTGAAAAACAGAATTTAGTTTCGAGAAAACAAATTTTAGCGGTAATAGAAGTGAAATGTAATGCGCAGAGAGGATTTCACCTTACACTGGTAATGCTCTGTCTCTATCACTCACTGGAAACACAACGCACAGATTTACTTACATCCTTGCACTCAGAAACATTCCCAGAAAATGAAATGTACATGCACGTTCATAGTGGGAACGTTATCTCTCTCCTGCACTGCGACCATTAAAAAAAATGCTTGAGTTGGGAATCAAGACAAACGTTTAAAACACGTCAATTGCGTGGGCATTTCAAGTATTGCAATCTTCAAGTCCATAGGCCCAATGC
The DNA here is from genome assembly GCF_037043375.1 of Chiloscyllium plagiosum. Lineage (NCBI taxonomy): Eukaryota > Metazoa > Chordata > Chondrichthyes > Orectolobiformes > Hemiscylliidae > Chiloscyllium > Chiloscyllium plagiosum. The sequence continues at coordinate 199,857 of NW_028270190.1, read as the reverse complement.
AGGAAATTGGGATGAGTGTTGATATTACTGTGTTTTTGGTCGTGTTATAACTATGCAAGATTAAATCAGACATCGTTATGAAATATTTAGTATTCTTTTTTCAACGTCTATCACCTTCTCTGTGTCTACATTTCAGTCAACTCCTCCAATGGAGAATAATGCATTACTCGGTAGCTCCAGAAAGGAAACAAAATTGAATAAAAAACAAAAATGTCAGGTTTGCTGGACAAACGAGTGTGAGAAAAGTCTCAGGACTTTAAAACATAGGTTTCTGAAAAGGATCTGATTTCTTTTCTCGAAATAATTTGCAGATTGAGGATATTCATGATCGTTGCCTTTGTATTGTCACAAACATCCAACATTTCGTTTGGTATTTAAAGTAACACATGCTACTTATTGTTCTAGAGTTTGTAGAGCACAAATAATAGGCCATTCTTTCCCCATACAGACTTCCTCTCCACAGACACAGATTGAGATTTCCCTCACTCACTCATTCCAACCTAAAGTGCCAGCATGATCTTTACAATTCGTCATCACTGTGGTCACAAAATGCAGCGTGGGATCAACCAATTTCTCTCTTTCCGTCCCCACAAGATTGACATCGACCTCCAAACTTCAAATGGTGCGTTGAGAGGCAGAGGGCAATTCAACTCGTCCTGTCAATGACAACCCAATTGACTTTACGTCTATGTTTCTCGTTCACTGTGAACCAGATAGAGTCATATCCGAGTCTTTCCTTGAAAGAGACCCAAACCAACAAAACACTATGCATTAATTACAAACGCCATTTTCGACAGGTAAACCTTTGAGCCCAACAATTATTTTTCCACATGAACAATTCCCAAACACCCAATCATTAAAACCTATGCATTCCTGGTACAGGCATTCTCTTCTTTGGCTCCACTTCCAGTCCTGATGTTTTGAAACGCTGTCAACATTCGAAACAAAATGTCCATGAAAGGAGCATTGCATCGGTAGAATAATCACCAAGTCAATCATTGATGGGCTGACTTCGATCATTAGTTCACATGGGGACGCTTACCAGAGTCTCCAAAGGTGATGCTGCTGTTGAGATACAGCGGGTTATATGTTCACGTCATTCATCTTCAGTCTGGCAGAATGTCTTGATATTCCGAATGGCACATTCAGCACTGCTCACTATGTTACAAATGCAATGACAATGGTTATTTATGCTATTTTTATAAGCCAAAGATTTACATTAATGTAAGTTCCATGCAAACTCAAGATTTTGCATTGGAAGAATTTACATACCCGAAACAAAGAAGCATCTCATTAGTTTGTTTTTTAGTCCCGAAACAGTCTCCATAATGAAGGATGCATGGTAACTGAGATTAGCTTCAGAATAAGCGACAGAAACAACCTGAGAAGAGATATGGGCAGGTTTTATTTGCAGGATAGAAATTTGGAACATAGAATATATGTGGGCGGCACGGTGGCACAGTGGTTAGCACTGCTGCCTCGCAGGGCCAGAGACCCGGGTTCAATTCCCGCCTCAGGCGACTGACTGTGTGGAGTTTCCACGTTCTCCCCGTGTCTGCGTGGGTTTCCTCCGGGTGCTCCGGTTTCCTCCCACAGTCCAAAGATGTGCAGGTCAGGTGAATTGGCCATGCTAAATTGCCCGTAGTGTTAGGTTAAAGGGGTAAATGTAGGGGTATGGGTGGGTTGTGCTTCGGCGGGGCGGTGTGGACTTGTTGGGCCGAAGGGCCTGTTTCCACACTGTAAGTAATCTAATCTAATCTAATATAATGGGACAAAATGTGATATTATCTCAATTTAAATGCAAATTGGACAGAATGGGAAGATGGAAATGAAAACAATGCGATTATAAAGCAAAATAAACATTCAGCAGATCTTGCATCATCTGTGGAAAGAGAAACAGAGCTAGCATTTCGGGTCCAGAGAATCTTCTTCACAATTTAAAACCTGAAACGTTAAATCTCCATGGATTCTGTCAGTCCTGTTGCAATTTATCCAGACATTTCAGTTTTTGTTTCAGATTCCAGGCGTCCACAATCCTTTGTTTCCTTCGCTTCTTTTTCTATTGTATAAAGATTGTGATACAATGGAAATGTCAAGCTTTGTTGTATAAAGATACGTAAAATCTCCAAAGTCATGCAGGACCACAGGCATGTTCTTCCACTCAGGCCAGAAGGCTGTAAGTCAGCAAGGGTCGAAATAGTGCAGCATCGTTTTAAAGTGAGAGACAGGACATTTGGGGAAGATTTGAGAGAAATGAATAGTAACAGTCTGGATTGCACAGTCTTGTTGACACGGGAAATGTCACAATCTTTAGACAACACTTGGAAAAACAGTTGAAGTAACATAGTATCCAATGTTATGCGTCTCTTCCGGGATAGTAGGTGTTTTGTATATCGTGTATTGTTTACAGGAGAGACACAGTTTGAAGGTTCGCTTCCAACTGCAGGAGGCGATGAAAGAGACAATTAGTGTCAGTTTCACTGGAGGGTCAACACACCTCAGCTGGAGGAAGAGGGTGAGAAAAAAGTGCCGTCCTGGCAATCTATGCCGGTGTGGGAAGTGAAGCCATTCGGCTGAGACCCCACTGCAAATTATACCAAGTGAACGACCAACCACAATGTTTACCTTGTTTAATACACAGGTAACACAGAAACCATGCAGTTACTGAGTCATAGAAAACCTGCAGCACAAGAAAAGGACCTTCAACTGATCAACTTACGGCCAGACAAAAACAAAAGCCGAATAATTCGAAACCCATTTTACAATATTTAACCCAGAACCTTGTTTGCCTTCGTAGTTCAAAGGCATATCTAAATATTTGTTTCCAATTATATGAGGGATTCAGAATCCCTCCTCAATTCTTTAAGAAATGTTGCCTCACACATCCTCCACACCTTCTGTCCATTACCTCAAATCTATGTTCCCATCCGTGATTTTGATGCCTCCATCAACGTGAAAAGTTGCTTTTCCTCTTTAGAGCATAGAACATTACATCGCAGCACAGGCCCTTCGGCCCTGGATGATGTGCCGACCTGTGAGAACAATCTGAAGCCCATCTAAGCTATACTATTCCATTCTCGTTCATATGTCTATCCAATGACAATTTAATTATTCTGTTTACTCTGTCTGTATCCTCCATAATTTTATTCATTTACACAATTTTCCCATCTCAATATCCTCAGCTATGAGTAAAATACACCTAATCTGTTCAAATCCTCTTCATATGTGAGAATCTTCAGCCCAGGGAAGATTGCGGTAAATCGTCTCTGCACCCTAACTGCTGCAATCAAATCCCTCCACAATGTAGGTTCAGTATCAACATTCAATTCGCCAGCTGTAGTGCAATTAACTTTACACGAGCTGCATTAATTTGGATAAATATATTGTCTCTGTATCTGTGCTGGTTTCAGGGGTTGCTTTAATTTCAGTGTCGTCACTCATGGTAATGATTGTTTTTTTTAGAGTATGTCTTAGTTTAAGGGGCGGTATTAATTTGTCACCTAATGTACTGTCAGGATCATTTCACCAAGTGGTTGGTGGGAATCTGGAACTCAATGTTTGTAAGGGTGGTAGAAATAGAAACCTACAAAACTTTACAGAAGTATTTAGGTGTGAACTTTGGTTACCAGCGGATGCGGCGCTATGAACCAAAAGCTCGCAATGGGATCAGAATAATGAAGTGAATAACGGAGTCTGATCAGCCAAAGAATATTTTTTCTGCGTTATTAATATCTAACAATCTTTGTATCTATTTTCCATAATTTCAGAATCTGTATTAGTTTCAGACATCTCACTAGAGTCAGTCATTCAATCTCACATGCGTACTTCACCACATCACACTCCCAGCATTCACAATATGCCCCTCCTCTCAGTCACTATGTCTCAGCCACTTCAGTGTCTGTGTCTAACCCCCTTAGTCAATACATCACAATCCCCTCAGTCACCATGTCTCAGTCACTTCAATGTCTGTGTCCCACCCCCTTAGTCAATACATCACAATCCTCTCAGTCACTATGTCTCAGCCACTTCAATGTCTGTGTCCCACCCCCTTAGTCAATACATCACAATCCCCTCAGTCACCATGTCTCAGCCACTTCAATGTCTGTGTCCCACCCCCTTAGTCAATACATCACAATCCCCTCACTCACCATGTCTCAGTCACTTCAATATCTATGTCCCACCCCCTTAGTCAATACATCACAATCCCCTCAGTCACCATGTCTCAGCCACTTCAATGTCTGTGTCCCAACCCCTTAGTCAATACATCACAATCCTCTCAGTCACCATGTCTCAGTCACTTAAATGTCTGTGTCCCACCCCCTTAGTCAATACATCACAATCCCCTCAGTCACCATGTCTCAGTCACTTCAATGTCTATGTCCCACCCCCTTAGTCAATACATCACAATGCCCTCAGTCACTATGTCTCAAACACTTCAGTGTCTGTGTCCCACCCCCTTAGTCAATACATCACATCCCCTCAGTCACCATGTCTCAAACACTTCAATGTCTGTGTCCCACCCCCTTAGTCAATACATCACAATCCCCTCAGTCACCATGTCTCAATCACTTCAATGTCTGTGTCCCACCCCCTTAGTCGATACATCACAATCCCCTCAGTCACCATGTCTCAGTCACTTCAATGTCTGTGTCTAACCCCTTTAGTCAATACATCACAATCCCCTCAGTCACCATGTCTCAGCAACTTCAATGTCTGTGTCACACCCCCTTAGTCAATACATCACAATCCTCTCAGTCACCATGTCTCAGTCACTTAAATGTCTGTGTCCCACCCCCTTAGTCAATACATCACAATCCCCTCAGTCACCATGTCTCAGCCACTTCAATGTCTGTGTCCCACCCCCTTAGTCAATACATCACAATCCTCTCAGTCACTATGTCTCAGTCACTTCAATGTCTGTGTCCCACCCCCTTAGTCAATACATCACAATCCTCTCAGTCACCATGTCTCAGCCACTTCAATGTCTGTGTCCCACCCCCTTAGTCAATACATCACAATCCCCTCACTCACCATGTCTCAGTCACTTCAATATCTATGTCCAAACCCCTTAGTCAATACATCACAATCCCCTCAGTCACCATGTCTCAGCCACTTCAATGTCTGTGTCCCAACCCCTTAGTCAATACATCACAATCCTCTCAGTCACCATGTCTCAGTCACTTAAATGTCTGTGTCCCACCCCCTTAGTCAATACATCACAATCCCCTCACTCACCATGTCTCAGTCACTTCAATGTCTATGTCCCACCCCCTTAGTCAATACATCACAATCCCCTCAGTCACCATGTCTCAGCCACTTTAATTCCTGTGTCCCACCCCCTTAGTCAATACATCACAATCCCCTCACTCACCATGTCTCAGTCACTTCAATGTCTGTGTCCCACCCCCTTAGTCGATACATTACAATCCCCTCAGTCACCATGTCTCAGGCACTTCAATGTCTATGTTCCACCCCCTTTGTCAATGCATCACAATCCCCTCAGTCACCATGTCTCAGCCACTTCAATGTCTGTGTCCCACCCCCTTAGTCAATACATCACAATCCCCTCAGTCACCATGTCTCAGTCACTTCAATGTCTATGTCCCACCCCCTTAGTCGATACATCACAATCCCCTCAGTCACCATGTCTCAGTCACTTCAATATCTATGTCCCACCCCCTTAGTCAATACATCACAATCCCCTCAGTCACCATGTCTCAGCCACTTCAATGTCTGTGTCCCAACCCCTTAGTCAATACATCACAATCCTTTCAGTCACCATGTCTCAGTCACTTAAATGTCTGTGTCCCACCCCCTTAGTCAATACATCACAATCCCCTCAGTCACCATGTCTCAGCCACTTCAATGTCTGTGTCCCACCCCCTTAGTCAATACATCACAATCCCCTCACTCACCATGTCTCAGTCACTTCAATATCTATGTCCCACCCCCTTAGTCAATACATCACAATCCCCTCAGTCACCATGTCTCAGCCACTTCAATGTCTGTGTCCCAACCCCTTAGTCAATACATCACAATCCTCTCAGTCACCATGTCTCAGTCACTTAAATGTCTGTGTCCCACCCCCTTAGTCAATACATCACAATCCCCTCAGTCACCATGTCTCAGTCACTTCAATGTCTATGTCCCACCCCCTTAGTCAATACATCACAATCCCCTCAGTCACCATGTCTCAGCCACTTTAATTCCTGTGTCCCACCCCCTTAGTCAATACATCACAATCCCCTCAGTCACCATGTCTCAGCCACTTTAATTCCTGTGTCCCACCCCCTTAGTCAATACATCACAATCCCCTCACTCACCATGTCTCAGTCACTTCAATGTCTGTGTCCCACCCCCTTAGTCGATACATTACAATCCCCTCAGTCACCATGTCTCAGGCACTTCAATGTCTATGTCCCACCCCCTTTGTCAATGCATCACAATCCCCTCAGTCACCATGTCTCAACCACTTCAATGTCTGTGTCCCAACCCCTTAGTCAATACATCACAATCCTCTCAGTCACCATGTCTCAGCCACTTCAATGTCTGTGTCCCACCCCCTTAGTCAATACATCACAATCCTCTCAGTCACCATGTCTCAGCCACTTCAATGTCTATGTCCCAACCCCTTAGTCAATACATCACAATCCTCTCAGTCACCATGTCTCAGTCACTTCAATGTCTATGTCCCACCCCCTTAGTCAATACATCACAATCCCCTCAGTCACCATGTCTCAGCCACTTTAATTCCTGTGTCCCACCCCCTTAGTCAATACATCACAATCCCCTCACTCACCATGTCTCAGTCACTTCAATGTCTATGTCCCACCCCCTTAGTCAATACATCACAATCCCCTCACTCACCATGTCTCAGTCACTTCAATATCTATGTCCCACCCCCTTAGTCAATACATCACAATCCCCTCAGTCACCATGTCTCAGCCACTTCAATGTCTGTGTCCCAACCCCTTAGTCAATACATCACAATCCTCTCAGTCACCATGTCTCAGTCCCTTAAATGTCTGTGTCCCACCCCCTTAGTCAATACATCACAATCCCCTCAGTCACCATGTCTCAGTCACTTCAATGTCTATGTCCCACCCCCTTAGTCAATACATCACAATGCCCTCAGTCACTATGTCTCAAACACTTCAGTGTCTGTGTCCCACCCCCTTAGTCAATACATCACATCCCCTCAGTCACCATGTCTCAGTCACTTCAATGTCTGTGTCTAACCCCTTTAGTCAATACATCACAATCCCCTCAGTCACCATGTCTCAGCAACTTCAATGTCTGTGTCACACCCCCTTAGTCAATACATCACAATCCTCTCAGTCACCATGTCTCAGTCACTTAAATGTCTGTGTCCCACCCCCTTAGTCAATACATCACAATCCCCTCAGTCACCATGTCTCAGCCACTTCAATGTCTGTGTCCCACCCCCTTAGTCAATACATCACAATCCCCTCACTCACCATGTCTCAGTCACTTCAATATCTATGTCCAAACCCCTTAGTCAATACATCACAATCCCCTCAGTCACCATGTCTCAGCCACTTCAATGTCTGTGTCCCAACCCCTTAGTCAATACATCACAATCCTCTCAGTCACCATGTCTCAGTCACTTAAATGTCTGTGTCCCACCCCCTTAGTCAATACATCACAATCCCCTCAGTCACCATGTCTCAGTCACTTCAATGTCTATGTCCCACCCCCTTAGTCAATACATCACAATCCCCTCAGTCACCATGTCTCAGCCACTTTAATTCCTGTGTCCCACCCCCTTAGTCAATACATCACAATCCCCTCACTCACCATGTCTCAGTCACTTCAATGTCTGTGTCCCACCCCCTTAGTCGATACATTACAATCCCCTCAGTCACCATGTCTCAGGCACTTCAATGTCTATGTCCCACCCCCTTTGTCAATGCATCACAATCCCCTCAGTCACCATGTCTCAGCCACTTCAATGTCTGTGTCCCACCCCCTTAGTCAATACATCACAATCCCCTCACTCACCATGTCTCAGTCACTTCAATATCTATGTCCCACCCCCTTAGTCAATACATCACAATCCCCTCAGTCACCATGTCTCAGCCACTTCAATGTCTGTGTCCCAACCCCTTAGTCAATACATCACAATCCTCTCAGTCACCATGTCTCAGTCACTTAAATGTCTGTGTCCCACCCCCTTAGTCAATACATCACAATCCCCTCAGTCACCATGTCTCAGCCACTTCAATGTCTGTGTCCCACCCCCTTAGTCAATACATCACAATCCCCTCACTCACCATGTCTCAGTCACTTCAATATCTATGTCCCACCCCCTTAGTCAATACATCACAATCCCCTCAGTCACCATGTCTCAGCCACTTCAATGTCTGTGTCCCAACCCCTTAGTCAATACATCACAATCCTCTCAGTCACCATGTCTCAGTCACTTATATGTCTATGTCCCACCCCCTTAGTCAATACATCACAATCCCCTCAGTCACCATGTCTCAGCCACTTTAATTCCTGTGTCCCACCCCCTTAGTCAATACATCACAATCCCCTCACTCACCATGTCTCAGTCACTTCAATGTCTGTGTCCCACCCCCTTAGTCGATACATTACAATCCCCTCAGTCACCATGTCTCAGGCACTTCAATGTCTATGTCCCACCCCCTTTGTCAATGCATCACAATCCCCTCAGTCACCATGTCTCAACCACTTCAATGTCTGTGTCCCAACCCCTTAGTCAATACATCACAATCCTCTCAGTCACCATGTCTCAGTCACTTCAATGTCTATGTCCCACCCCCTTAGTCAATACATCACAATCCCCTCAGTCACCATGTCTCAGCCACTTTAATTCCTGTGTCCCACCCCCTTAGTCAATACATCACAATCCCCTCACTCACCATGTCTCAGTCACTTCAATGTCTGTGTCCCAACCCCTTAGTCAATACATCACAATCCCCTCAGTCACCATGTCTCAGTCACTTCAATATCTATGTCCCACCCCCTTAGTCAATACATCACAATCCCCTCAGTCACCATGTCTCAGCCACTTCAATGTCTGTGTCCCAACCCCTTAGTCAATACATCACAATCCTCTCAGTCACCATGTCTCAGTCACTTAAATGTCTGTGTCCCACCCCCTTAGTCAATACATCACAATCCCCTCAGTCACCATGTCTCAGTCACTTCAATGTCTATGTCCCACCCCCTTAGTCAATACATCACAATCCCCTCAGTCACCATGTCTCAGCCACTTTAATTCCTGTGTCCCACCCCCTTAGTCAATACATCACAATCCCCTCACTCACCATGTCTCAGTCACTTCAATGTCTGTGTCCCACCCCCTTAGTCGATACATTACAATCCCCTCAGTCACCATGTCTCAGGCACTTCAATGTCTGTGTCCCACCCCCTTAGTCAATGCATCACAATCCCCTCAGTCACCATGTCTCAGTCACTTCAATGTCTATGTCCCACCCCCTTAGTCAATACATCACAATCCCCTCAGTCACCATGTGCCACTCCACGCAGTTACTACATCTCACGATGCTCATTCCTTTTATCCTTGCCACTCAGTCACTGCATCCAAACTGCTCTGAGCCAATATATCCCATTCTCCTCAGTCAATCTATCCCATTCTGGGCAGTCACAAGAATGCACTCACCTCAGTCACTATATCCAATTCACATTTGTTTAATGTACATCATTCACCTCTCAGTAACCTCCCTCCCGTTACATCCCCCTGCCCATCTCCGCTTTTGTGTTCCAAATACTCTGCCCATTCACACATTTGGGACTTCCTTGAATGGGGAACCTCTGTCAGAGACACAGAATACGCGACACTCAGAACAGAACGTGGCCATTCAGTTATTTCACGTTGATGTAAGGGTTACCTTAGCTGTCTCTCCGTCGACATTCTTTTTAACTAGCATTCTTCACGAATGAGAATAAGGATGTGATCAACTCTCGAAATTCTGTTGGTATTGGATGACTCGGAGAACTATATTGTAGACGCTTTAGAACACAATTTCTATACTTGTAAAATAGTCATCGTTAAAGAAAGGAACAGTCTTCATCTTATGCACAGATAAACGGGAGCAGTTTATAATCTTGGCTTCTGTGGTGATAGATCAGAAATTATCTCACCGAATGGTGAAATAGGATTGACGGGTTGCATGACCTACCCATTTTCTTAAATCCTTTGAGAGACTGGAGTGGTCTGATCATTTTGTTTTCCATATGGTGGGCAGGGGTGAGAGGAGATTAAACAGACGAGTTCGAAATCACGTGGTGGTTTAACGTGCAGACAGGGAAAAACTGTCTCCATGGATGTAATGAGGAACAAGCATTCGGTTTCAAAACATCGATGACAGAAATAATGTTGAAAGTTGACAAACGTGCTAATTTAGAGGACGGTTCCTTTTTTATAATCAGCATAAACGATCGAATGGCCTTCCTTCCTGCTGTTGCCACACTAATTCTCCGGAAACTGTCCTTGGAAACATTAGACCCTTTTCACTCCACTGATACAAGCTTGCCAACCTATCATAAAAGATCCTGCTCCAAATCCAATTAGCTAACAATTGAATTGAACGCGGAAGTTCAGTTGTCACAGGCCTGCCATTCTGATTTCTTTTTTTAAGATTTTCGCACTCACATTGCATGCAACCTGTGACCAAATTCTTCTAGCTTTTTGACCCAGTCATGACGGTGACATCAACTGCCATAATGTTTTAATTGGCAGTGCGGTTTGAGAATTTGCTGCCGCACTGAAATAAATATATTGCAATGGAGTATGGCCCAAATAACTGATAAGGAAGTCAGCAGCAGAGTCCTCATCTCTCCGTGGAATTTTCCAGGGAGTGAAACACATTTAAGTTTGAAAAATTGAACTCTTCAAATTATTGGAGAGACGTTTGACGTGGGGGATATACTTTGACAAATAAGGATTTTATCCTCCAGTGGTTGTGCGCTATCTTGCTCCCTCGCCAGGGCACGGTTGACAGTTTAGCTGAACCTCTCTCACTCAGGGTTATTCCCAAAATGTCTTCATGTTTTACTTAATGGGCACTCGGTGGAGAGAACCCTACTTCTGTCCTGCTCTACGAATTTTTGAAAAAGAAAGTAAATTGAGGCAGTAAACTTCATGAGTTTAAGGCAAGAACTTAGATGAGCAGTTGAATTGTGGCATTTAAGATTATGGGAATAGTTCAGAAAGTCGGGCAAGTGTTATGCATTAGTTTATTTTTGTTAGTATGCGCCTGATGGACTGTAAGGATGCCCTCTAAACCATATGATTTGCTTCTCTATCTGCTCACAGGCCAATTAAAAATTGGTTGCCAAGTATTTTCCCGTTCTTTGACGTGATCCTACAACTCCTCAGTACCTACATTTGCGTTTACTACTCCACGAGACAACACCTCCACAGTACCTCCAACTCGTCCACGCCGACCAGATATCTTAAACAAATCTCGTCCCAAATGTCAGCAATTGGCCGCTAGCCCTTTGAACCTTTCCTATTCGCACACCTATCCAGATCCCTTTTACATGTTGTAATTGCCACCACCAGCTCATCTGGCATACATGCCCCAACCTCTGCATGAAAACTTTGTACTTATTTCCCTTTCATATTTTTCCCCTCTCACCCTAAAACTATGTCCTCTTGTTCTGGACAACCCCACCCAAGGGCAACGACCTTGTCTATTTATCATATGTAGTTCCCTCGTTAAAGTAAACCTCGATAAAGTTATCCCTCAGCCTCTGTCGCTCCAGGGAAAACAACCTCAGTCTATTCAGCCTCTTCTTATAGCTCAAATCCTCCAACCCTGGCAACATCCTTGTAAATATTTTCTGAAATCTTTCAAGTTTCACAACATCCTTCCGATAGAAAGGAGACAAGAATTGCACGCAATATTCCAAAAGTGGCCTAAACAATGTATTGTACAGTTACAACATGATCTCCAATCTGCTATACTCATTGCTGTGACCAATAAAGGAAAGCATACCAAGCACCTTCTTCACGATCCTCTCTACCTGTGACTCTATTTTGAAGGATGTATGAACCTGCACTCCAAGGTCTCTTTGTTCAGCAACACTCCCCAGGCCCACACCATTAAGTGTACAAGTCCTGCTCTGGTTTGTTTTTCCAAAATGCAGCACCTCATAAATATCTAAATTAAACTCCATCTGCGATTACTTGGCCCATTCGCCCAAGTAGTAAAAATCTCATTATATTCTGAGTTAAGTGCACCACCAGTTTTGATGTCACCTGCAAATTTTATATACTGTGGTACATAAGACTTAGCAATGATCAACTAGCCACAGTTTCAATTAGAACCTTCTTACTGATATGAATCGACTTTATGTCTTCAGTTCCACAAATCCTATTTGATCACCTGACATTTCTCGGAGATTTCCTAGATCTTCCTCCATGAAGATTCGTGCAAAGTAACTGGTTAGTTTCTCTGTCATTTCCTTGTTCTCCACGATAAATTTACCTATCACTTACAAATTTTCACATTTGATTTTGCTTTGGTTTTCTTTGATATACAGATCATAGATTTAGGAAGTCTTCGTGTTTCCTGTTTGCTTGTAATCAAGTTCGTTTTCATTTCCTCATGAGTTTCTTGGCTCTCAATTTCTGGAACATAAATTTTTCCGAATTCTCAGGTCCCCACAATATCTGGAATTCTTCTCAAGCTGCTTCCTTTGACTTAATGCAATCTTTAATTTCTTATGTTAACCATCATCGAGTTACCTTCCCTTTCTTTGGTGTTTGTAACACAGAGATATATATGTATGTGTCAGACTTTACAATAATTCTATCAACAACAAACATTGCTTTTCTAATACTCAATGTGATATCGCATCCTTCCCCATCCTATGCATCCTAAATCGTGCCTAATCTCATCGTAATTGCCTTTCCAACAGCCATAACTCTTGCCCTGTGGTGTATACCTATCCCTTTCCATCGCTAAAGTAAACACAACTGAATTGTGGTCACTATCACCAAATTACGCACTCACCTCCTAATTTAACACCTGGCCTGGTTAATAAACATGTACTAAATCCAATGTGGCCTTAGCCCTTGTTAGCCTGTCCACACACTGAGTTAGGAAACCCTCCTGCACACATTGGACCAAACCTGACCCATCCAAAGTACTTGAACTACACTATTTCCAGTCAGTATTTGGACAGTTAAAGTCTCCCATAACAACTAACCTATCTCTCTCCCTCCTATCGAGAATCATCTTTGCTATTCTTTCCTCTACACCTCTGGAACTATTCGGAGGCCTATGGAAAACTTCCAACAGGGTGACCTCTCCTTTCCTGTTTCTGACCTCATCCCTTACTAACTTAGTAGACAAGTCCTCCAACGTCCTTTTTTGCAACTGTAATACTGTCCGTGACTGATAATGCCACACACCGCCCCACCCCACTTTACCATCTTCTCTGTTCTTACTGGGCAATATAATTTCTGGAAGGTGCAACAACCATTTCTGTCCCTGCTCTACCCATGTCTCCAAAATGACCACAACATCGAAATCCCAGGTACGATCCCATGCTGCACGTTCACCCATCTTATTCCAGATGCTCTCTGCGTTGAAGTAGACATACTTCAAACCGACTTCTTGCTTGCTAGTACCCTCTTGCGACCTTGAAACCTTGTTTCAGACCTGTCTTCTCTCAATCTTCTGTACACTCGAACTGCAATTTAGGTTTCCATCCATCTGCTAAATTAGTTCAAACCCACCTGAAGAGTGTTATCAAATTTCCCCAAGCACCCCCCAGAATATTTGTGCCCCCTCTGGCTCAGTTTTAGAGGTCCCACCTACCCCAAAAAGAGCCCCAAGTATTCAGAAATCCAAAACCATCCCTCCTACACTATCACTTAGCCATATATCCAACTCCTTCCTCGAGGCCAAAGTGGGTACTGAAGATGCTGGAGATTGGAGTCAAGATTAGAGTGGTGCTGGAAAAGCACATTAGAGCAGGTAGCATCAGGGAGCAAGGAAAATCGACGTTTCAGGCAAAAACTCTTCATCAGGAGTGAGGCCTATCTCCTCTCTCTCTCTATTCCTCACCTCACCACCACGGACATGGAAAACAAACCAGAGATAACAACTCCACCTGTCCTAGCTCTAAGCTTCCATCCTCGCTCCCTGAATCTCTGCCTTAAATCCCCATCTCTCGTCATACCTATGTCGTTGGTGCCTATGTGGACCACGACTTGGCGCTGCTCCCCCTCCCCCTCAAGGATTCCGTAAACATCACGATCCCAGGCACCTGGGAGGCAACACACCACAAAACCTCCTATCTGTCCCCCGAATTATACAGTTCCCAATTACTAATGCTCTGCTCCTCTTCTCCCTTCCCTTCTGAGCAACAGGAATAGACTTTGTGCCATTTACAGGTCCCAATGCTTACCCCGGACATTGAGAAGATTAAGCCTGTAGGGGTGTTGTCTTATTGGGAATAAAAACATTCCCTACTTCCAGCTCATATTGGACAATAGAATTAGTCCTCCCCATTTTGTTCCTGCGGATGTCCTCAGACTCTTGCAACTAAACTTTTATTTCGTTCTTTCCTCTTGGGACAGATATCTCACTATCCTATCCCATTCTCCAAGGAATTCCTCGTTATTTTACATATTTTGATGCACATCAAAATCGAAGCCATCTGGATTGCTTCTCTATACAGGGCAGCAACTAAGACCTGTTTCTTCAGTCCCCTGTTCCTTTTGTTGTAAGGTTTCAACATACTCACATTACATCCGATAGAGTTTGTATTTTGTCTGACATCTTTACCAGATTGTTTGTCTGACTCTACTTCTTCTCAATTTGTTAGCGACCACTCAATCTGGCTTTGAAGCGCTCTCCTTTCACTTGTAACAATACCCATGGGAAAACGTACGCAGTTTCGACCTTTTTTTGTCTGCCTCCTGCTTCCGTCTGTGCTTTCCCCTCTTCAGGCAATTCACTTACTCGATTTAATTTCTTCCTTCACTTCAGATATACAATCCAAATGTGAAATCTCTGACGGCGGTCCTGTCAATTGTTTTCTTTATTAGTTCCAAAGGACTTCTCACTTCATACCCGAATATTGGCTCAAAGGGAGTAAACTAAGAAGATTCGTTAGGAGCATCTCTAATGGTAAACAAGATGAAGGGGATACATTTATCCCCATCATTCGGGAAAGCCTGGCAGTACACTCTGAACATTGTCCTCAGGTTCTGAAGCCACATTTCCAGGTCTACATGGTGGTACAAGCTTGGTTTAACATGCTGCATGTCTAAACTGTCCATGATTTTCATACATAGTTTAGCAGTAAAATTAGACCATTGGAGTGACTGAATCTCCCTGTGTAGCCCATACCACCTAAACAAAATGGTCTTTGCCTTAACAGTAGGTAATGGAATTGCCTCCGAAAAACGGGGAGACCCAGCCATTACGGTTGGTAAGTACTGAGTCCCACTTTTAGTTTTAGAGAGGGTACATCCGCAATTAACCGCATAACCCATGTGAAATGTTCTGCAAAAGTGGTAATTAGCAACAAAGGTGCTGGCTTTGTTATTACCTGTGGCTTCCCTACCATTTGGCACATATGAACTTATGGCATATTTTGCCAACCTTCTTGTGCAGTGCAGGCCAATGGACGGAGCCTGCATCTTCCTCACACTGCGATTAACTCCTACAGGCGATTCGTGCAGTACTCGCAATGTTTCCTGAGCATATGCTAATTGCGACACAATCTGGTGCACTTCCGCCCATTTCTTCTCTGCATGAACCTGCTGTTATGTCCATTTTCACCTTCGGATTCTGTCCTTAGGATAATAATACTCGGGAATATATTCTGATTCCTTTTCTGAGTATGCACCGTCTCATTTTTCGGTTGTAAGTCCATTTGCTTTTCAGGACAAGGCAACTCTGCCTGATCCTCTACCTGTTCTGGTGTTTGCCGTACCTTGACATCAAGCAGGGTGTCACCTAACCGAAGATCAACTCCTTAATCTGTTTCTTTAGCTTTACATTCTTGCTGTAACTTACGATAATGGGATCTTCTTACTACACGGCCTGGAATAATTCCAAGAATTTTGCTTTGAACTACTCAGTTCCCTGGTTTTCCTTCGGTTTTCTGCATGACTAGGAACATTACCCCCACCTTGAATCCTGTTGGGTCGTTCCCAAAACAAGCTGCATTCCTGGAACTAACAGTCTGCCAATCACTCCCAAAAAGTTACTTCCCCAGTCTTGATTTGGCACTCCAATATGACCTGTTAGAGGGACATGTTAAATTTCTGTCCCTGTATTCCACAGTGGCTGAGCAGTTAGCACTGCTGACTCGCAGTACCAGCCTCGAGTGACTGTCTGTGTGGAGTTTGCACATTCTACCTGTGTCTATGTGGATTTCCTCCGGGTACTCCAGTTTCCTCCCACAGTCCAAAGATGCGCAGGTCAGGTGAATTGGCCATGCTAAATTGCCCATGGTGTTCGGTGCATTAGTGGGGAATAGGTGAATGGTTCTGGGTGGATTACTCTTTGTAGAGTGATGTGCACTTGTTGGGCCAAAGGGCGTGTTTCCGCACTGTAGGGAGTGGAATCCAATCCAATTGCGTAACATGTCAGAAAGAGTGCTGATACTTTCATTTTACTATTGGAGACTGACCAGGTACCGTATCTCTCAACATTGTCACTTCTTTCCTTTCCAAATTACACACCCCTACCCCCCCCACCCCCTTTCTTCCTGAGTAAGTATTACCCACAGAGGTGAAGTCTTTATAGAGATCAGGCACTATCTCAATACCCAGCCCCTGCATAGGCTCTGCACTCTCTTGTAGCTCCTCGACTTTACTTCGGGTTTCCTTGACGACTTCCACTAAGCCCACTAGTTTAGCTTATTTTACACCATCTATTTCTCTCGTGGCTTTCTTTAACGAAAAGCACTGGTACTTAACATTTTCTACTTTAACACCTGGTGACTTTCACCTCCTTTTCAATTCCTTGGGATTCTTTTTTACCTGTGATAAGTATTTCCATGGTAATTCGCTCTTCTCCTGATTAATATCCCTCCCGGGATGAAATTCCTGTTGGAAACTAAATTTCACCTTCTGCACAAATGAATATTCATCTGCCATCCGAGACACTCTTCTCACTTTTTGAACCTTCTCTTCATCCACATAAATTCTTATCACCTCTGGAAGTGAGCTCTTAAACTCCTCCCACCGAACAATCTCTCTTACAGCCTTATATATCTTGTCTATTGTTCCGTTGCACATCTATCGGAATTCCCATGTTTAACTCTTGAGATCTCAAAGTAAATCCGACCTTGTTCCTTCTTTATATTTATACGCTGTTGTCTATATGGTTCTGGTTCCAATACATAGGCACTCAAAATAACATGTTTGGCATATGCATAATCTCTGGACCCCGGGACAGATTTGCGCATATCTCCCTAGCCCTGCCTACAGCATTAATCAGTCTGAGGCGAAAGTGAGTACTGTAGATGCTGGAGATTAGAGTCAACATTCGAGTAGTGCTGGAAAAGCACAGCAGGTCAGGCAGCATCAAAGGAGCAGGTAAATCGATTTTTCGGGCAAATTCCCTTCATCAAGAATTCTGACGAAGGGCTTTTGTCTGAAATGCCGATTTTCCTGTAAATCAGCATTACACATGCGTTCTCTGGGCACCACATCTGCCTAGCCTATTTTATAAATATGATATCCCTACCATGTTTTTGCCTAAGATGGGTTTGTTCATCATCACTCTCCACTGCTCTAAGCTTGCCGTATCGATTCATCGTTGTAAACTGACTTTCGTGTTCACTTTGCTATTTCCGAAGTTCAAATTCTTTCTTTCTCCCTCTCTTTCACTTTTTGCCCAGCTAGGAAACTTCTCTCTCTTTCTTGATCTTCTAACATGGCTGTTCTTTCATTTTGAAAATGTCTTCTCTCTTTCTCTCTCTGGATCTTTGCTTTGTTAAGATTTTTTCTGTGGAGAGTGTGGTGCTAGAAAAGCACAGCACGTCAGGTAGCATCCGAGGAGTAGGAGAATTGACATTTTGGGCATAAGCCCTTCATTGCCTGGAACGTCGATTCTCCTGCTCCTTCGAAGCTCCCTGACCTCCTGTGCTTTTCCAGCACCACTTTCTCGGCTCTAATCTCCAGGATCTGCATTCCTCACTTTTGCCTAAGAATCTTGTCTCCCTATCTTTCTCCTCTGTCTCAAGCTGTTTCATCTGCCATTGAATTTTAGCCATTTTCCAAAGCTGCAAATGGCCTTTCCAGCAGATGTCAATGTTGAGCTATTTCGGTAATACCCACATCGTTTTTTTTTCCCCAAGACACAGGCGAGTCAGCTCCAGCTGTCTGTTAACTGTAGCAGCTTTTCCTTACTCACGGCTTATAAAACTCCCTAAGTCACTGCTTCAAACCCCAGAATATACTTAGTAACTGAAAGTGTCATTTCTCTCACTTTTAATCTCACCACCGGAAGCATCTGAAATTAAACAATTTTTTTCTCGCCTACATTTTATTTTCCATTCCAGCACAGTAATCGAACAGTGTGATTAAATTTGCTGGGACGTTTCACATCTCAAAGCTGTTCATTAATCTGTCGAAATCGGCCCACATCCGCCTAAATATATCTAACCCTGTTCAAATCCCAGAATGGATCGCTCCAAACCTTCCCAAACCCCGGATGATGAGCTCAAACTGTCCCGACACAGAGGATGAACCCCTGTATTAATTTAAACCAAGCAACCCCCAGAGAAGCTTACCTCGCCTCGTTAAACGTTAACATGCGTGCATGTGTGAAAGAGAACTCATAATTACCACTATTTAAAGAAAAATAATCAGTTATTTGCTTAACTCTGACAGTGAACGTGAACCAACAACTATAATCAATTCCAAACTGGCTTTTCTTAACTAAACACCTCCTGACCACAACTCGATAAAAATACTGTTCTAATAACACAAATATTACAGGTTACATTAACTTAATGTCTCAGAGTTCATGCAGATGGTCTTCTCATCTCCCTTCAACCTTCTCTCCTTGTCTTCCCAACTTTGCTGTCTTCTTCCTTTTTGCTTTGAGTATTTTTTTTTACTGGAAAATGTAGCCTTTGCTCGATAGTGCCGTCTGGTTACTTTTAGAACTTTTCATATGAGATGGACAGTGAGCTCTCTCGGTGTATGGCAGTTTGTGTGACAGGTTTTCAACATAGCTGCGTTTTTATTTCTTTTTATTCCTTTTTTCTTGTTTTTTTTTTCTTTTTTTTTATTTTAACCCCCACACTACCACCTAAGTGCGGTAGTGCTTATTTTATCCCCAGAACCCATGGTACACTCCTTTTTTTTCTCTCTCTTTTTTGAGACACAGTGGAAGACACAAAGTGCACCAATCTTTATTCAATTTCCACCACCAGGAAGATAGGAAAACACCCGGGTGGCCAGTGACAAACACTACCCTTCAGCTGCGTTTTTATTTTTTTTTTATTTTTTTTTCCTGTTTTTTATATTTTATTAAACAAATTACAAACAAACAGTTTACAAAAAACATTTACAGCTGTACATAAGAGACAGCAATGTTACAAGGGAGAGGAGCAGCAAAGCTAGGCCCCAAACCCTACCATTCAACCATTTTACAGGGAGATGAGGACAAACCTCAAATCCCAGTTCCACGTATGACAAGACAGTGACAATGACATTTGTACATTAGACAATACTGTTACATACAAAAGTGCAGACAATACAGACCCAGCAAGCCCCCACCCCTCCCACCTAGCTGCGTTTTTATTTATTTATTTATTTATTTATTTATTTTTTCCCTAAACTGAGGAGACTCTGAATCTCCTGTTTATTTATTTTATTAAACAAGTTACAAAACAGTTTACAAAAAACATTGACAGCTGTACACAAAAGACAGCAGTTTTACAAGGGAGGGGAGCAGCAAAGCTAGGCCCCGAACCCTACCGTTCAACCATTTTACAGGGAGAGGAGGACAAACCTCAAATCCCAGTTCCACGTGTGACAAGACAGTGACAATGACATTTATACATTAGACAATACCGTTACATACAAAAGTGCAGACAATACAGACCCAGCAAGCCCCCACCCCTCCCACCTAGCTGCGTTTTTATACCTCCAACACGGTTCCCTCTCATTGGTTGGATATCATCCATACAATAAATTCAATTGGATTTAAGTATTGTGGGAATAATTTAAATTGATTGGTTGAGTTTGAAGTGTTACCGAAACAGCAACCAAAGTTCAGGAGATTATTTAGCAGCCAATTGTTCCAAGTATCTACTTTTGAACAGCCCGTCTCTCGGACTTAGTCTCTTTGGACTTAAGAATGATATATAGATAGATAGAGAGATAGACAGATAGATAGATAGATAGATAGATAGATAGACAGACAGACAGATAGATAGATAGATAGATAGATAGATAGATAGATAGATAGATAGATAGATAGATAGATAGATAGATAGATAGATAGATAGACAGATAGACAGACAGATAGATAGATAGATAGATAGATAGATAGATAGATAGATAGATAGATAGATAGATAGATAGATAGATAGATAGATAGATAGATAGATAGATAGATAGATAGATAGATAGATAGATAGATAGATAGATAGATAGATAGATAGACAGATAGACAGATAGACAGATAGATAGATAGATAGATAGATAGATAGACAGACAGACAGACAGATAGACAGATAGATAGATAGATAGATAGATAGATAGATAGATAGATAGATAGATAGATAGATAGATAGATAGATAGATAGATAGATAGATAGATAGATAGATAGATAGATAGACAGATAGACAGACAGATAGATAGACAGATAGATAGATAGATAGATAGATAGACAGATAGACAGATAGATAGATAGATAGATAGATAGATAGATAGATAGATAGATAGATAGATAGATAGATAGATAGATAGATAGATAGATAGATAGATAGATAGATAGAAAGATAGATAGATAGATAGATAGACAGATAGATAGATAGATAGATAGATAGATAGATAGATAGATAGACAGATAGATAGATAGATAGATAGATAGATAGATAGACAGATAGACAGATAGACAGATAGATAGATAGACAGATAGATAGATAGACAGATAGATAGACAGATAGACAGATAGATAGATAGATAGATAGATAGATAGATAGATAGATAGATAGATAGATAGATAGATAGATAGATAGATAGATAGATAGATAGATAGATAGATAGATAGATAGATAGATAGATAGATAGATAGATAGATAGATAGATAGATAGATGTAGTAAAGTTTATTACCACGATATTTCTGTTCAAATCTTCTTTACCATTATGGTTGGCAGAACTTTCAAAGCAGAAGCATGAAATATTTCGAATGGATGCAACATAGTTGAAAATGAAAGACTATTCCTGCCAGCACGCGCTTAATTTTTAAAATCTTGCATCTAACAGAGATAGGCAATTGCTAAAATGTACTTCCCTGACTTCAGCTCGCCCTTGCAGTGTAGAATTGGGTATTACTGGCACCGGAAAACTGGGATTTGCTCTCTAATTATATCGTTGGCTTGTCTAAATCACATGAACTGCAGAGAATCAGACAATCAGCTTGTCGCGACCTTCTGAGCAGTACGAAGTGTGTGAGAAAATTGTTGGCCGAGTCAGTGACTCTTACCACCTGTGAGGAATGTCAACATACACAGAAGCGATGCACATGACTGGAAAGATGCATAAACTGATGCAACATGAATGAGAAGGCAAGAAAGGTGCGGCAAGAGACAGCATATGGAGTCAAATATCCAGGAGATTTATGGCAGGGTAACAGGTATGGTATATCTCCAACCCAGCCATCCCGTGGCTCGACACTTCAACTCCCCCTCCCACTCCACCAAGGACATGCGGGTCCTTGGACTCCTCCATCGCCAGACCATAGCAACACGAAGGCTGGAGGCAGAGCGCCTCATCTTCCGCCTAGGAACCCTCTAACCACAAGGGGTGAACTCAGATTTCTCCAGTTTCCTCATTTCCCCTCCCCCACCTTGTCTCAGTTCCAACCCTCGAACTCAGCACCACCTTCCTAACCTACAATCTTCTTCCTGACCTCTCTGCGCCCACCCCCACTCCGGCCTATCACCCTCACTTTATCACCCTCACCTTAACCTCCTTCCACCGATCGTATTTCCAACGCCCCTCCCCCAAGTCCCTCCTCCCTACGTTTTATCTTAGCCTGTTTGGCACACTTTCCTCATTCCTGTGAAGGGCTCATGCACGAAACGTCGATTCTCCTGCTCCTTGGATGCTGTCTGACCTGCTGCGCTTTTCCAGCAACACATTTTCAGCTCTGATCTCCAGCATCTGCAGTCCTCACTTTCTCCTGTTCTGTAACATCGGTCAGCCACAAAAGTATGAAACTGCCACGCATGGTGAAGAGGAAGACTACAGATTTCCTTCTGCTCTCCAACTCTGGGTCTCTGTGACATCGGCTCTTGCTCTGGCCCTTCAGTCCCTTCTGAACCTGACCAGTCAATAAACTATGCATTACAGTAAGAGCATTAAGGAATATAATTGGAGAAAATGGGCAAATTCGTATTAAAATCGTATTAAAAATCGCATCTAGCCAGTCAACACTACTCGTCAATCCAGGGTTAACACAAAAAGCTTGCATTTCTCTAACAGAACAATGATACATTATCAACACTCTTTCCAGGTTCTGACACAAAGTAGAGGGGAATATTCGTGAAAAAAAAAACACGTTTTGGAGAAAAGCAGAACTGCAGTTGCCAGAATTTCAATGTGACAATTCTCAGCTTCTGGCAACAAATGGCCATAAATCGATCAATGCTAAAAGTACGGCCAACCAGATGGAACAGTCTGTTGCTTCACGAGCTACAAAATGTCCAGAAAAAAATAATTAAAATAACATTTTTGAACTGTTTCAATATGACCTCAGTGATGTTGACCATTCCATTTGCCGCAGCCATGGCCGCTAGGAAATATGTTGTGCAAGTGGTGAGGTCACAGTTTCCCTCAAGGTAGCATCGCAATGCCTAACAGATTAACGGAAAAAGATGAATAAGGCAAAGAGTAAGAAAATTGTTGGTCAGAGTAATTTTCGAGTACGAACGCCAGGTTCCGATTTGGAATGCAAGAGCTAAAACAATATGTGATCAGGTCAGTCAAAATCTCATCAAGTTCACGACATACCCACATCCATGATTAACACCTTCTCACATACTAATTCGGAGTTATGAAGAGCAAGCATCAGAAAGCTCCCAACTGCGTCAGAGTGTGAACTGTTTATAATGAGGGTGACAACATTTGACTTTAGTTGAATTTCTAAATTGAACTACTTGGCTGGATTTTTGCAATCTAATGAGACTCCAGTGCTGAGGAATGATCAGCACTGCATGAGCGACGCCTTTATTGGACTGTTTCTCGTTTATCTGGTAGCTTTGGAACAGGATTTATAGCAAACGAATACAGTGTTATGTAACTGAAATGATACATTGAACAAAGATAGGTTGCTGCGCACTCTTTCATCTTTTATAATGGATTGCGGGTTTCTGTTCATTAATTTGTAAAGAGCAGAACTTTTAAGTCACATTCACGACATAACTCTGAGTTTTACTTAAAAAAAAGTGACATCTCGGCTTAGACAGGATCTGTTCAGATGACAAAGAATGCAACGGACGTCTGAAGGTGGGCAAGGATTTCCTCATAAGAACAGGGTACGATGCTCACTCATCGATCGCCAATTCTGACGTGACACACCGAGACATTGTAATGACCTCATCAGGAAATAGACACAGGATGCAACCGATAGCCTGTCCAGTACTTCTCAGGAGCAGAGAAACTACGCTACGCTTTTTTTCAGCCTGGAACACATTATCGACGAGGATCAGCACCTCATCAAGACTTTCCCTGTGTCTCCACTTCTCGACTTTAAGCACCTGCTGCACCAAAACCATTGTTTGCAGCAAACTGACCAGCCTTCAAGACAACATCGACCACAACACCGTACAACTCTGTCAGGGCAAGCACTGCAAGACGTGTCAGACTATCGACATGAATACCAGAATTACACGTGAGGAAACCACCCCCCCATGTACGAGGTATGCACTCACGTGACTCGGCCAACATTGCTTATTTCATACGCTACTAACATGGATGGCCCAAAGCATGGTGCATTGGCGAAACCAAACAGATGCTGTGACAACTGCTGAAGAGGCACTGCGCAACAACCGCCATACAGGGGTGTTCCCTCCCAGTCAGGGAATTCTTTAGTAGTAAACATTCGGTTTCGGATATTCGGGTGACCATCTTCCAAGGGGGACTTTGGGATATGCTACAACGCAGTGTGGCCGAGCAGAGGCTGATAGCAAAGTTTGATACCTCTGAAGACAGCCTCAACCTGGACCTTGGGTTCATGTCACACTACACTATGCACTCTCTCACACACACACTCACGCAGACTAGCGTCAGACAGAAGCTCTCTCTCATATACACACACATACACGCCTCACGCTTAAACCCATGTGCACACCCTCTCACAGGCTTGTACTCCATCACACACATACACACACACACACACACACACTTTACCTGGCATACACGCATGCAAACACAAACTCTCTCAAGTCACTCACGCATACACACCAACATGCACACACTCACAGTCTCCATCTCTCATGGACAGGCGCACACATAATACGTGGATGAGGTGAATTTGCATTTGCAGAATTATGCATGCAGATATTATTCTATTTTGCTCAAAACGGGCACATTCTGTGGGCAGTAAATGCAGGCAGTCAATCTATGAAATATTATAGACAATAGACAATAGATGCAGGAGTAGGCCATTCTGCTCTTCGAACCAGCACCACCATTCATTATGGTCATGGCTGATCATCCTCAATCAGTATCTGTTCCTGCCCTATCCCCATAACCCTTGATTCCACTATCCTTAAGAGATCTACCCAACGCTTTCTTGAAAGTATCCAGAGACTGGGTCTCCACTGCCCTCTGGGGCAGAGCATTCCACACACCCACCACTCTCTGGGTGAAGAAGTTTCTCCTTAACTCTGTTCTAAGTGGCCTACCCCTTATTATTTAAACTGTGCCCTCTGGTTTGGGACTCACCATTCAGCAGAAACATGTTTCCTGCCTCCAGAGTGTACAATCCTTTAATAATCTTATATGTCTCAATTAGATCCCCTCTCAGCCTTCTAAACTCAAGCGTATGCAAGCCCAGTCGCTCCGGTTTTTCAGTGGAAGATTGTCCTGCCATTCCGGGAATTGACCTCGTGAACCTACGCTGCACTCCCTCAATGGCCAGAATGTCTTTCCTTAAATTTGGAGACCAAAACTGCACACAGTACTCCAGGTCCAGTCTCACCAGGGCCCTGTCCAGCTGCAGAAGGACCTCTTTGCTCCTATACTCAATCCCTCTTGTTATGAAGGCCAGCATGCTATTAGCTTTCTTCACTGCCTGCTGTACCTGCATGCTTGCTTTCATTGACTGATGTACAAAAACACGTAGATCTCGTTGTACAAATTCCACGTGTGGAAATATAATCAGTCTGACTCAAGTTTGGGAGAAAGACAGATTCTAACCTTGCAGCTTTAATGCATTGTCTGAGCTGAGATGTCACCTTTTCTAAATAAAATATCTTAAGTTATCTCGAGAGTGTGACTGGGATTTCCATATTAATGAACTGACACCTGCAACCCATTCTAAAAGATGGAAGACTGAACAGAAATCAAGGTTTGTTCAGTATATCATTTCAGTTACATGACACTGTAATCTTTTGTTGTAAATTCAGTGTCTTATGATCCTCTCCCAAAGCGATCTGATGAAGGAACAGCTCTCCAAAAGCTAGTGCTCCCAAATAAACCTGTTCGACTATAATCTGGTGTTGTGTGATTTTTAACTTCGTCCACCACAGTCCAAATCTGGCACCTCCACATCATCGTTACCTGAGGGCGCATAGGTCAGTCGGAGAAAGAGTATTTCAATAGACCCAATACTGAAAACTGTCAGAGACCTGAGGCAAAGCATCAAAATCCAGCTCGGGCGATTGGGGACACAATTTTCTGAATAGGAAGATCCTGCTACCAGAAATGATCAACTTGATTTGCTAAATCTGGGAAAATGTCAGAACTGGAGTACACTGATCGATCTGAATAGGTTTATCACCCTCCATGAATTGCATTGTGGTATTAATCTGAAGTCCACCTGTCATTGGGAAGGGGAACATAAAGATAAACTTGGATTTTTGTTTTTAAAACGCTCTAAGTACAACTTACATGCTCTCCTTATATCCAGGTTTCATTATTGTTCAGAAATTGAAAACTGGAATTACTGTCCATTTCATGAAAAAAGTAAGTTCAGGGGAAAAAAAAATATTGATGCACACGCAGGCAGATCTGCACTTGGAATGCAAGTCCTGTAACCCCAAATAACCACAAGTCAGGTCTGTGATAGCATACTGCCCACTTCTTTGGATGAGTGAAGCAACAATCAATGTCGGGAAACATCACACACGATAGGATTAAACAGGCCATCAGAGAGACAGTACATCTACCAGGCTATACATTCTCTCAGTCTGCCACTGGTGTAATGACAGCATTGATTAGCATCAATAGAATGCACAGAAGTAACCGCTTATAACTTGTTCAGCAAGACTTTTGAAACTGCTTTCTAGAATACCTGGATGAGGAAGGACACCGGAAGCGTGGGAAAACCACATTCCCAAACATGGTAAAGGCAGTTCTCACTTAAAACATCTTTTACCGTTCCTCCACTGTCAAGCGAACAATTTTATGAAACGTCCTTCCTAACAGCACTCTTTCTGTCGTTGCACCGACCAGGCTCCTTTTGTTCAAGAAGGCATCGCTTCTTCATCTTTGTCAGTTTCACATCAGCATTGGCTGCACATTTCTAACTCAATGTTGCCGTTTCGATGCACTTTCTGACAACGATATCCGTGGAAATAGTAACTCATCACAATCCGAAGCATTTGAACTCTGCATGAGTCTGAAGAGGCTGGATGGTCCTAATCTGAATGGAAACAGAAAATCCTATAGCTCATGCAGCAACATCAGTAAGCGTGAAGGAAATGTCATTATGATTCGCTCATCGGACGTGAATATTGAGGAATGAGCCAGCATTAATTTTCAGTCACTGCTTGACCTTCAGAAGGTAATTATTTCAAAATGATTACTTTTAATCTCATTGTTAGGTCTATAAAAAAAAGACTATCAATAAAATATTGATAGTCTGGTGTTGACATTGGAACGTTAATATTTTAACAGTATGATACCAGAAATTGCAAAATATGATCAGAATTAAATGTTGACATTATCAGCTCTTCGTGGTTGTCATTCCAGATGTAAGACACAAAAGGAATGTCATGACTAAGTCTTTCTGCAAAATTCTCCAGCATACAATGTTATCAGTATGGACACCGATTGCAGATCATTGATTGCATGATGCACAAGAAAATCATTGTTTCAGGTATCTGCAGAAAAAATGTGCAGTACAAAGAAAATTAAAATAGAAAATTTTGCAGGAATTCACTGGTGTAGGAACATTTGTAGAGAGAAAATTACGCTAACTTTTAATGATCAGTAACCTGTATTTTTGCACGGGAAAATAGTAAACAAGAGAGAGAGAGATAACTTTAAGGGAATGACGCTCTTGCTCTTTAAAAGGACAATATCCTTTCAAAGGAGCCTAGAGTGCAGCAAGATATACTCCTATTCAGCAATCATAAGGTACAACCATGAAATGGAGCAGTAGATCACTTGAATAAAGAGGGGCAAGAAATGACTGAAAATGTGTCTTCACTGTTCCTGTTGCTTGTATTTGGTGGGGATGCCGAAGGATAAGGTATTCAGTGTAATGGTGGTTCAAGTTAAAGGTGCACATAAGAGGACAGCAGTCATTACTCTGCCATTGCTCGGAATAGCAACAAGATATTATGCACACAATACCGAATCAAACCCAGAAAGAATATCACAGATTTAAAAAGTTAAGCTTACTGTCATAAAATCCCTGGAACCCCCATTGCTCCAAGCACAGTGTAATATCCTTTCATCACCATGTCAAATAGACAATAGACAATAGGTGCAGGAGTAGGCCATTCTGCCCTTCGAGCCTGCACCACCATTCAATATGATCATGGCTGATCATCCTTAATCAGTATCCTGTTCCTGCCTTATCTCCATAACCCTTGATTCCACTATCCTTGAGAGCTCTATCCAACTTTTTCTTAAATGAATCCAGAGACTGGGCCTCCACTGCTCTCTGAGGCAGAGCATTCCACACAGCTACCACTCTCTGGGTGAAGATGTTTCTCCTCATCTCTGTCCTAAATGGTCTACCCCGTGTTTTTAAGCTGTGTCCTCTGGTTTGGCACTCACCCATCAGCGGAAACATGTTTCCTGCCTCCAGAATGTCCAATCCTTTAATAATCTTATATGTCTCAATCAGGTCCCCTCTCAGTCTACTAAACTCAAGGGTACACAAGCCCAGTCGCTCCAGTCTTTCAGTGTAAGGTAGTCCCGCCATTCCAGGAATTGACCTCGTGAACCTACGCTGCACTCCCTCAATAGCCAGAATGTCTTTCCTTAAATTTGGAGACCAGAACTGCACACAATACTCCAGGTGTGGTCTCACCAGGGCCCTGTACAGCTGCTGAAGAACCTCTTTGCTCTATACTTACTCTTGTTATGAAGGCCAGCATGCTATTAGCCTTCTTCACAACCTGCTGTACCTGCATGCTTACCTTCACTGACAGGTGTACAAGAACTCCTAGATCTCTCTGTACTGCCCCTTTACCTAAATTGATTCCATTGAGGTAGTAGTCTGCCTTCCTGTTCTTGCCACCAAAGTGGATAACCATACATTTATCCACATTAAACTGCATCTCCCATGCATCTGCCCACTCACCTAACCTGTCCAGGTCACCCTGTAATCTCCTAACATCCTCCTCACATTTCACCCTGCCACCCAGCTTAGTATGGTTGAGGCATGCTGAGAATTAAATAATTGCCACATTTATGGTCCAGAGTGCCCCTCCTTGTTGAACTACGAGGCAGAGCATCCTCAGAAAACTTTGTTCAGAAACGAGGAATGCTACTGAGACTTTGATGCAAAAGCTTTTCTTCGTTCAGTGTTGAACAAAGACGTTACGTCATCTGAGTTAGTTCCCTTTAAAATCCTCTGATGTAATACTGAAGACACAGGGTTGTTTGTCACAGCGAATGAGGAAAATGGCCACATCAAATTCTGATTGGCTGTTGTAAAGAATCATTTGATCCAGTTATAATAACCTCTGATCCTCCAATAAAATACCCCTCAAGTGCTCATCCATAGCTTCCAGCTCTACTGTGCTCATTGACAGTGAGTTGACTATTGTTTCGGTCATATTTCCATAAAGGAACCAATGCAGATCTTTGTCTGAGAAATGTGTAATGGGAAAAATCCATCAATAGCTTCCAAATTAAACTTCGTGAAACCCTAAAATCTGCTCTCAGCCTGAATTCTGCATATGGTAGCATACATTTACTGCTGTTCCGGACTCGTTGCCTTTTCGTCTGTGATCATTCGTTTCATTTTCAGGAACAAAATTGCTAAAAAGAATATACAAACAATCAAATCCTGAAAACATTGCATTCTCTGAATCAAATACAAATCCCTAATCCAGGAAAAGTCTACAAAATTAATCAAACTGCCAAACAATTACTGCCCTGAAACATTTGAGCCACTCTGAAGAATATTCCAATAAAACTACACAGTCCACCAAACGAACACACCGAATCAAGGCAATGCAGTGTCTCAAACTATTTCAGTCTCGTCACCTGAAAGCTGGCTACAGACAAAACTACTGCAGTTGCTGGAGTTCGTGAAGAAGGGTTACACTCGAGCCATTGACTTATTCTCCTCCTGATTCTGCCTGGCTTGCTGTTTTCTTCCAGCCTTCTGCTTGTCTACCTCGTCACGTGAAACTGCCATTAACGATTTAGAATGAAGGGTCTGCAAATGTGTTGGAGGACTCTGGGATATATAGGTAAACATGTAAATGGTGACAAAGTTTTGGAATTGGAAGATGTCGTGGGTTGTTATGGAAAGTATCAATGAATGGTTATGTCAGAAATATTAACTCTCCTGCTATTCAGATGCTACCTGACCTCCTGTGTGTTATCCAGCACCACTTTTGACCACTCAGCTTTTACACTGTCCAAAAATATGTTAGAAACGTCTGCATGAGATTCCAGGATCTCATCGTTATGTGCAGGATATTGGCAATGGTGTCATTGGTTACCATTAAAATCTTGAATTCGAAGTCGGAACGTGACCTGGTTTGAATCTCGGTTAAACACAGAAGATAAACCCAGTTTCTGGATTAATAGTTTCGTGTTAATACCACAACGAAATTGCTTCCTCTCAATTGTCTCCTATCAATTCCAAGGCATAAAGAGAAAACCGGACTTTGACAGTAACGCTCCGAACATGCACCAATTATAATCCACAAAGTGCTGTGCACAATGCTTGCCTTCATTCTTTGCACGTTAAAATATTGAGCAGAAATGGAAAACTGGAATGACTGTAATTCTCTTGAGAAAAGTAGACAGATATTTTTTAAAGATCAACTCTACAGATAATGGACTGTTCTACAACTGGAAATCGCCTCTAATGTTCCCAAATTCTGTCAGATTGTCCTAGACGCAAGTAAATAATTCAATGTCATGCTCCATAATTGCCTGGTTGAAAATCCCTTGTAATAGTTTAATGCCCTTCTTGACATGATTATTACACTGTTTAAATTTAAAGCATGTGTATAACTTTGTACGTGGTTATTACTTTTGTATTTAATTTACTGATTATTTATCTGTAACTAATTGCTTAATTATTGTTTGTGCATGTCTGTGACATATAATGAAATGATGCATGTTCAAATTGAGCATAGTGCAGCAATTCATTTCGGATATGAACCAAAATGGTGGGATCTATTCATCATGTGTAAACTAGCGAATTAGGAGAAAAGACTGTAATGTATAAACTTCAGAACTTCAATAATGGCTCGGACTCGAAATAATCACATGGAATAACCTGTTTCAGACCAAAGCCAAGGAAGTGCATAGGGATTAAAAATAATTGTCCTCCCGAGCAAAATAGTGAGTCGAAATTAGGTGAACAAAATTACCTCAACATTTGCTTGATAACTGACTGCCTTGGACAACAAGGACAACCGGTTGCTCCGCAGAAGAACTAAGAATTATGTGAAGTAAGCTGTGACTTCAAACAGGTAGTCTTATGCCGAATGTGAGGTGACGTGAGAGTGATAGCCCTTAACATCAAGGCTGTATTCGAACAAGTGTGACATCTAAAAGCTCCAGAAAAATTGCAATGAATGTGTAGCAGGGCGCAAACTGTCCTCTAGTTGGAGTCACATCTGGGACATCGGAAGATGACCGTGTTTGTTGAATGGCCGTCATCTGAGGTTCAGGACATCTCTGCAGGAGTCCCTCGGGTTAGTGTCCTGGGTCCAATCATCGTCAGCTGCTTCATGAATGGCCTTCCCTCCATTGTGCTGTGAAGGTGTCGGAGTGTACTGTGCCTTTATGAGAGTGTAGGACGAAGGAGGCACACAGAGTGATGGAGCATTTACAATGTAGCATTTCCGTCCAGCAGCTAGCACTGGCTGAGTTGGTATGAGACAAACAGCAACTTCGAATTCGGACAATCAGTTTGAATTATACCCCCAAAATACCAACCTCCAATCAAGTCTGAATTGGACTAACATTATAAAAGGGAAAGTAAAAGATAAGTAGGAGGAAGGAGTTGTAAATACCTGTTGGTTAATTATCCTTTGTGAAACTTAAATAAATACAGTTGTTATTTTTTACTTTAAATAGTTCTTGGCTTCTGCACGGGATAAAGCTTTTCTGGCTTAAACTAATCAGGTAGGTTTACCCATATTGGAGCAATTATCAGGTCAAATGTGGGAATGTTCACTGATGATTCCGCAATGTTCAGCACCATTCAGGCCGCTCTATCTTCTGCAAGGCAAAAATTAGGAATCTAAAAGAAAACGCTCCACCTGCCTGTATGTGTGAAACTCCAAAGACTGTCAAGGCATTGGTCACTCTCAAGGAGAAAGCACGCACTCCCTCCCCCATAAACTCACACATACTATCTACAAGAAATTCACCAAAGGTCCTCAGCCAGAACGTTCCATGACCATTTTCATGAAGGAAGATAAGGGCAGCACATGTATGGGAGTACCACCATCTTCTACTTCCCACTTCAAACCACTCACACTCCAGACTTGGAAATATAATACTATTCCTTCACGCTCTCTGCGTGAAAATCCTGGAATTCCCTCTTTAATAGAATGGTGATCAACCTACTACAGATGAGATGCAAATGTTCAAATGAGCAGCAAAACACCACCTTCTCAAGGGCAACGAGAGCTGTTCAATAAGTGCTGGCCAAACAGAAATACCAACATCCCACAAATGAATAAGAACATGAATTAAGGAGCAGGGACCTTGTTTCTTATGAGGAAGCAAACTGCAGACTTGAGGATGCTGAAAAAATAATTAACCATTGGAATGAAAGACTCTAAATAATTATCAATGCCCTGTCTCTGCAGACCTGAAGTACGGATTTCTGTATAATAGGGCAGCAACCGAATTTTTTGACAACTAAACTCCGGCGGCAACACTACACAGGGATCTATCAATGGACACCAAAAGACAGTGTTGGTTAGAACCGTCGCTTTAATCCAGTATAAATCGGGAAATAGATAAGGTAGGTTCTGAGGCTGAACGTGCTCAATTCTGGATTCTCAGCTTAGTTTAAATAGTTGAAGTAATTGTCTCCGCATTTGATGGACTGTGAGGCCTCTTAATAAGTAGCCAAATTACGTGTACTTATATTTTTTTGAAAAATTCAGTATTTTGCAATCACTAGGATACCAAGGAAGGATATTTTGTTTGTTTTCCTTTAGCCATATATAACGTCTCAATGAGTTATTTTGTCAGATAGTCCAGTGCATTTCCTGCAGTATTGACATAAAATATGCCGATCACAAGTTTGCGGCAGCAATATGATTGATTATTTTTCCAGACATAAATAAACTTGACCGGGATTTTAAACTGGAGCATTGGATCTGAGTATCTGCAATGGATTAATTTATTTACACGTCAAATGTCAACTCTAACGCTTTCTTTTCAAAACAAACATTGACCTTTGAAAATACGGATAGCTTTTCCATGCAATGCAAAACTTCCAAACAAAAATAATATTTTTAAAATATGCAAAATCGAGATCAAATGTCCAATCAAACATCGAAGGAATATCTGCTGAAAGCACGTTTTTGCACAGACCGAGGGACCAAAATAATTCTCTGTTGGTAACATTGTGAAATTCCGGGTCAGCTACAAAGAGAGTGGGCTAAAATACATTTGTCATGTCCACTGTTCTTTTCTTCAAATAATATATTTTGTTTTCTTCCATAGAGATTTCCCCACCATCATTAGCTCTTCTCTGAATTTGTTCTGGGTTGCTGCATAAATGCATGGGTTCAGGAAACAACTCAACAACTTCAACATATTTCCTGTTTCAGTCGCGATGTATTCAGGGATGTTAAAGTCACCGCGATAGTAATTACCGTGTGACAATCTGGTCATGACCAAACTCATAGAATGTGTCGACCAAAGCAATATGAAACTGCCTGATACCGAGAATAATAAAATTATGGTATTCCTCCGTTTGTCCATTCTTGAATTGCTTTGCCTCTCAGTTCTGTGGCCCTGGAGTCCAACGCGAGTTCTATTTGCCACGACAACACGGTGGATGGTTAAAGAATTAAACAAGAAAATTAGGAGAAATGGAAGCCAAGCAACCCAGGTGCTGTAGACCCAGACAAACGCCATTCCGGGAGATGAAGCAATGAAAGTTACACTTGACTGGCAGCCCCATTCAATTTGATTAATGATTTGCACTGGTTCATATGCAAACAAAACTGGGATGTTCTTTAACAAGGTCAGAACGGAGACGATTATTAATATTGTGATTGCAGTTTTTTCAGTGCAATGTTTGGTCTTAAACTTCTGACAGCAGATCACCACAAATCTGTCAAATGTGAAGGAAACGGTGAACCAAACAGTTAGATCCAGACCGATGGTTATCATGTATATAATGAGCTTGCACACAGGTGTGTGGGACAAGAAGGAAAATGGGAAGTGATAACTCAAAATACGATACACTATAATACTATTGATAATAACCAATAGATCCGACGTTGCCATGGCCACCATGTAAGCCGAGATGCAGTTGGAAAGACCACAGTTTCCTCGGAAAAGAATTAAAATAGTCATCATGTTCGCTGTCAGAGAAACAGAAATGATCATTAATGTTGCAATGCATGCTTGAAACAGAGGAAAAGATACTTTTGAACACATTCTGAGTGATTTACAAAGTAGAAAATTTACCCAAGCATTTAATATGCCGTTCCAGTCATCATTCGATGTGGTATTGTCGGACTGTCTAAAGATCAACAGATATATTTTCAGAGGACCCTTATGTTGAATTGTTATTGCTAAACTACTAATGCTTTGAAAAAAGGGAATAGGAAAAATTGTCTCGACATGATTCTCGATATTGTCCTTGTAACACTAAGACATACAGTATGTGGCATTAACATTGTAAAACGAAACTCAATTAAACACAAACTGATTGAATGGTTTACCTGGAAGACTAACAGCGGCGAGAAGTGGATAGTAAATCTCTTTCAACAGCAAAATCAGTGCTTTTG
The DNA here is from genome assembly GCF_037043375.1 of Chiloscyllium plagiosum. NCBI lineage: Eukaryota > Metazoa > Chordata > Chondrichthyes > Orectolobiformes > Hemiscylliidae > Chiloscyllium > Chiloscyllium plagiosum. Next base: position 164,992 of record NW_028270190.1, on the reverse strand, counting down.
CCATTTCTGAGAATGAATGTTTTCAGCAGAGGCTGAAGGTCGGTGACTGCTGTGTGTGGCCAAGGTATGGGAAGGTAATGTGCATTTATACATGCATCAGACCTCTAGAGATGCAATTATCTCAAATCATCACTGATACTACTCACATTCACCTGTGCAAAGAAAACAAACTTTACTTTTGCATAATATCCTAAATAAAATATGATCTGCACCTGGCATCGTTGACTTTATTTCCATTGCCTTCTCTGTTCACTGGATTCCAATGTCATGTCGTTTACCTCATTTCTGAATTTTGACCATTTTCATTGGCATGAAATAATCTTGCCTCGTGAGTTGGCATCTAGGTTTTTTTTTGTCATTGACCACATTATCGACTGTCCTCTTCTCTGGCCAAATGCCAATTGTCACATCAGTAATGCACATGGCGGCTCATCACAGTCTAACCATTGTCCAGCTTCTGAAATTGAATCCTCAGTCACGATTCATGGACACGTGAATATTAAACAATTGATTACCATCCTGGAGATTCACTGCTCTCCACATCCTATTCAGTAAAACCAATAATTGTCTTTCTTGCCTTTAACAATTCCATTTTAGTCAAGGTGGGAATTACATAATTCATGTGATAGCCTGGATATGAACACAGAGCACTGAATGAATCGAAGTGTTTCTTTCTGAAAACACAATGAAGCTACTAATGTTTAAGAATATAGAGGGGGAATTGAATATCAACACATCAGGAGTGAAGTGGTGTCAGAGAAATTAATTGGGCCATATAATCTCCTGGTCCTGATAAACTGCACTTTGGAATAGAAAAGATGTAACTCGAATTGTAGTAGAAAAACTGGTTTCAATTTTTCAAAAAGGTACTAAATTCGGAAAGAGTGTGAGAGGATTCTAAAACTGCCAACGTGTCGTACGTTTTGAAAATAAAGGAACGTGACCAATCTGTTTTAACCGTGAGACAAACTGCTGAACATCTCTTGTTGAAAAAAAATGCAGCAGATTCAACTGTTCAGTTAAAAATAGCAGTCCACGTGGAAAATCACAGATTAATCAAACAAAAGCGACATGGTTCCAGAAAAGGAAAATAATTTCTGAGAAATTGGTTCGAACTTTTCGAGAAAGTCTGACATTAATCGCAAGGAAGAGAAACAGTCAGAGTGTTCAAACTAACAGAAGGCATTTCGCAGTGAACCATGCATAAGGATAATACACAAATGTCCATGGTATTGGGGATAGTATATCAGCATAGTTTGAAAATCTGATATTTGGCAGGAAATAACAAATGGTCTTCAGGAGTGATTTTCGGAAATGGTGATCTGTATCGGTAGGTTTTATCAAGGCTTCAACAAAGGTCACTCCTGGTACTACAAATGTTTTGTAATCGACGTTAATGATTTGCAGGAAGCAAGGGAATGCACTTTTGTCAAATTTTCAGACAACACAACAACAGGTGACATGGCAAATTCTAAGAGAGGTACAACCAATCTACGGAGAGATACTGATGGGTTATGTAAGTGGGCAAAATTATGCCCAACGGAATAAATAGTGAAAACTGGAGAGGTTGATCATGTTGAAAGGAAGAACAAGAAAACGCAGCATTATTTAAATGAAAAAAGCTGCAGAACATAAATGCTTGAAACATAGGAGCACACATGGAGGTGCAAGAGATATTTAGGAAAACTAATTGAATTTTGGCCCAAATTCCATAGGGGTTGGATTAGAAGAATATGTAATAGGTACTGAAACGTGCTGGTGAGGCCACATCCGGAGTACTGTGAACAATTTCCATCTCCTTATTTACGATTATGTATTATTTCTTTAGAGGCAGTTCACGAAATTTCAGATACACAATCCCCGGTGTGGAGGTTCTGGCAAATGGGCAAAAGCTTAATGGAAATCTGCTGTGGGAAGTTTAGAATTATGAGAGATGATGTTATTAAATGTGTAGAATTCTGAAGGGACTTGACGAAGTAAATGCTGAGAACACGTTTTTCTTTATCGGAGAGTCCAGAATCAAATGATATTGGATCAGAATAAAGGCGATTCAGTTTAACACTCAGATAAGATGGAATTTCCTCTCTCAAAGTATTATGCCTCGGGGTCCCTTGCCCCAGAGAGCTGTGGGTCAGAGTCCAAGCTTCTATTTAAGGCTGAGATCGATAGATTCTGATCACGAAATTAGTGGAAAAGGCAAGTATGGGAGGTGAACAATATTGGGTCGATCGTGCTGCTGTTGCATGTCAGAGTCATCTCTAGAAGCTATGTGGTCTATTCATGTTCATACTACCTACGACCTGATGGAATTCATACGTACGACTTATCACCTCAAACCGTATTTGGTTGCTATGTCCATTGCCAGGTAGAGAATTATTTTGTGTTTTTGCAGCGTGAACTGATCAACTATTGCCTCCTTAACATCTCAGCAATCACCACGAGATTACTGGATGTAATTTTGCTCGCTGAGATGGAATGTTCATTCTCGGACATTTGGTCACCATATGAGATAACATCATCAGTGAGCCTCAGGCGAAGCACTGGTGTTATTGCTCACTTTCTGTTCATGTTCTTCGGTTTCCTCAGGCTGGTGATGTCATTACCTGTGGTGATGCCATTTGCTGTTCTTTTTCTCAGAAAAAGAGGGAGGAGCTGGCCAAAGTTCAATGGTGCAATACCTTAGCAGGGATGACAGTGGGGGAACAATGGCGGATATTTCTGTGTATAATGCAGAAGTTGCAGGATCAGTTCATTCCAAAAAGGAAGAAAGATCCCAGGAGGAGGCAGGGGTGGCCGTAGCTGACGAGGGAAGTAAAGAAACATATAAAGTTAAAAGAGAAAAAGTATAACATAGCTAAGATAAGTGGGAAAACGGAGGACTGGGAAGCTTTTAAAGAGCAACAGAGGATTACTAAGAAGGAAATACGCAGAGGAAAAATGAGGTACGAAGGTAAACTGGCCAAGAATATAAAGGAGGATAGTAAAAGCTTTTTTAGGTATGTGCAAGGCAAAAAAATGGTTAGGACAAAAATTGGGCCCTTGAAGACAGAAACAGGGGAATATATTACTAGGAACAAAGAAATGGCAAAGGAATTAAATGGGTACTTCAGATCTGTGTTCACTGGGGAAGAGACAAGCAATCTCCCTGAGGTAACAGTGGCTGAAGGACCTGAACTTAAGGGAATTTATATTTGCCAGGATTTGGTGTTGGAGAGACTGTTAGGTCTGAAGGTTGATAAGTCCCCGGGGCCTGATGGTCTGCATCCCAGGGTACTGAAGGAGGTGGCTCGAGAAATCGTGGATGTGTTGGTGATTATTTTCCAGAGTTCAATAGATTCGGTGTCGGTTCCTGAGGATTGGAGGGTGGCTAATGTTATACCACTTTTTAAGAAAGGTGGGAGAGAGAAAGCAGGTAATTATAGACCAGTTAGTCTGACCTCAGTGGTGGGAAAGATGCTGGAGTCTATTATAAAGGATGAAATTACTGCACATCTGGATAGTAGTAACAGGATAGGACAGAGTCAGCATGGATTTATGAAGGGGAAATCATGCTTGACTAATCTTCTTGAATTTTTTGAGGATGTAACTCTGAAGTTGGACGAGGGAAATCCAGTAGATGTAGTGTACTTGGACTTTCAGAAAGCTTTTGATAAAGTCCCACACAGGAGGTTAGTGAGTAAAATTAGGGCGCATGGTATTGGGGGCAAAGTACTAGACAGGATTGAAAATTGGTTGGCTGATAGGAAACAAAGGGTAGTGATAAATGGCTCCATTTCGGAATGGCAGGCAGTGACCAGTGGGGTACCGCAGGGATCCGTGCTGGGACCACAGCTTTTTACAATATATGTTAGTGATATAGAAGATGGTATCAGCAATAACATTAGCAAATTTGCTGATGATACAAAGCTGGGTGGCAGGGTGAAATGTGATGAGGATGTTAGGAGATTACAGGGTGACCTGGACAAGTTAGGTGAGTGGGCAGATGCATGGCAGATGCAGTTTAATGTGGATAAATGTATGGTTATCCACTTTGGTGGCAAGAACAGGAAGGCAGATTACTACCTCAATGGAATCAATTCAGGTAAAGGGGCAGTACAAAGAGATCTGGGTGTTCTTGTACACCAGTCAATGAAGGCAAGCATGCAGGTACAGCAGGTAGTGAAGGAGGCTAATAGCATGCTGGCCTTCATAACAAGAGGGATTGAGTATAGAAGCAAAGAGGTGCTTCTGCAGCTGTACAGGGCCCTGGTGAGACCACACCTGGAGTACTGTGTGCAGTTCTGGTCTCCAAATTTGAGGAAAGACATTCTGGCTATTGAAGGAGTGCAGCGTAGGTTCACGAGGTCAATTCCTGGAATGGCGGGACTACCTTACACTGAAAGACTGGAGCGACTGGGCTTGTATACCCTTGAGTTTCGAAGACTGAGAGGGGATCTGATTGAGACGTATAAGATTATGAAGGGATTAGACACTCTGGAGGCAGGAAACATGTTTCCGCTGATGGGTGAGTGCCGAACCAGAGGACACAGCTTAAAAATACGGGGTAGACCATTTAGGACAGAGATGAGGAGAAACTTCTTCATCCAGAGAGTGGTGGCTGTGTGGAATGCTCTGCCCCAGAGGGCAGTGGAGGCCCAGTCTCTGGATTCATTTAAGAAAGAGTTGGATAGAGCTCTCAAGGATAGTGTGATCAAGGGTTATGGAGATAAGGCAGGAACAGGACACTGATGAGGAATGATCAGCCATGATTATATTGAATGGTGGTGCAGGCTCGAAGGGCCGAATGGCCTACTCCTGCACCTATTGTCTATTGTCTATCCTGGTAAAAACAATGACTGCAGATGCTGGAAACCAGATTCCGGATCAGTGGTGCTGGAAGAGCACAGCAATTCAGGCAGCATCCGAGGACAGGCAAAATCGACGTTTCGGGCAAAAGCCCTTCATCAGGAATAAAGGCAGAGAGCCTGAAGCGTGGAGAGATAAGCTAGAGGAGGGTCTATCCTGTCCCTGTCCCTGTCCCTGTCCCTCTATTAATGTAAATGTTAATTTTAATGTGAATGCTCTGGTATTACTGATCGTGTCCCTCTCCCTGTCCCTGTCCCTGTCCCTATTCCTGTCCCTGTCCCTATTCCTGTCCCTGTCCCAGACCATGTCCCTGTCCCTGTCCCTGTCCGTGACCCTGTCCCTGTCCCTGTCACTGACCCAGTCCCTGTCCCTGTCCCTATCCCTGTCCCTGTCCCTTTCCCTGTCCCTGTCCCTGTCCCTATTCCTGTCCCTGTCCCAGACCATGTCCCTGTCCCTGTCCCTGTCCCAATCCCTGTCCCTGTCCCAGACCATGTCCCTGTCCCTGTCCCTGTCCCTGTCCCTGTCCGTGTCTGTGTCCCTGTCCCTGTCCCTGTCCCTGTCCCTGTTCCTGTCCCTGTCCCGGTCCCTGTCCCGGTCCCTGTCCCTGTCCCTGTTCCTGTCCCTGTCCCTGTCCCTGTCCCTGTCCCTGTCCCTGTCCCTGTCCCGGTCCGTGTCCCTGTCCCTATTCCTGTCACTGTCCCTGTCCCTGTCCCAGACCATGTCCCTGTCCCTGTCCCTGTCCCTGTCCCTGTCCCTGTCCCTGTTCCTGTCCCTGTCCCTGTCCCTGTCCCTATCACTGTCCCTGTCCCTGTCCCTGTCCCTGACCCTGTCCCTGTCCCTGTTCCTGTCCCGGTCCCGGTCCCTGTCCCTGTCCCTGTCCCTGTCCCTGTCCCTGTTCCTGTCCCTGTCCCTGTCCCTGTCCTAGTTCCTGTCCCTATCCCTGTCCCAGTCCCTGTCCCTGTCCCTGTCCCTGTCCCTGTTCCTGTCCCTGTCCCTGTCCCTGTCCCTGTCCCTGTTCCTGTCCCTGTCCCTGTCCCTGTCCTAGTTCCTGTCCCTATCCCTGTCCCAGTCCCTGTCCCTGTCCCTGTCCCTGTCCTTGTCCCTGTTCCTGTCCCTGTCCCTGTCCCTGTCCCCGTCCGTGTCCCTATCCCTGTCCCTGTCCCTGTCCCTATCCCTCCCTGTCCCAGTCCCTGTCCCTGTCCCTGTCCCTGTCCCAGTCCCTGTCCCTGTCCCTGTCCCTGTCCCTGTTCCTGTCCCTGTCCCTGTCCCTGTTCCTGTCCCTGTCCCTGTCCCTGTCCCTGTTCCTGTCCCTGTCACTGACCCAGTCCCTGTCCCTGTCCCTGTCCCTGATCCTGTCCCTGTCCCTGTCCCTGTCCCTGTCCCTGCCAATGTCCCTGTCACTGTCCCTGTCCCTGTCACTGTCCCTGTCCGTGTCCCTGTCCCTGTCCCTGTCCCGGTCCCTGTCCGTGTCCCTGTCCCTGTCCCTCTCCCTGTCCCTGTCCCGGTCCCTGTCCGTGTCCCTGTCCCTGTCCCAGTCCCTGTCCCTCTCCCTGTCCCTGTCCCGGTCCCTGTCCGTGTCCCTGTCCCTGTCCCGGTCCCTGTCCGTGTCCCTGTCCCTGTCCCAGTCCCTGTCCCTGTCCCTGACCCTGTCCGTGTCCCTGTCCCTCTCCCTGTCCCTGTCCCTGTCCCAGTCCCTGTCCCTGTCCCTGTCCCTCTACCTGTCCCTGTTCCTGTCCCTGTCCCTGTCACTGTCCCTGTACCTGTCCCTGTCCCTGTCCCTGACCCTGTCCCTGTCCCTGTCCCTGTCCCTGTCTCTGACCCTGTCCATGTCCCTGACCCTGTCCCTGTCCCTGTCCCTGTACCTGTCCCTGTCCCTGTCCCTGTCCCTGTCCCTGTCCCTGTCCCTGTCCCTGTCCCTGTCCGTGTCCCTGTCCCTGTCCCAGTCCCTGTCCCTGTCCCTGTCCCTGTCCGTGTCCCTGTCCCTGTCCCTGTCCCTGTTCCTGTCCCTGTCCCTGTCCCTGACCCTGTCCCTGTCCCTGTCCCTGTCCCTGTCCCTGTCCCTATCCCTGTCCCTGTCCCTGTCCCTGTCCCTGTTCCTGTCCCTGTCCCTGTCCCTGACCCTGTCCCTGTCCCTGACCCTGTCCCTGTCCCTGTCCCTATCCCTGTCCCTGTCCCTGTCCCTGTCCCAGTCCCTGTCCCTGTCCCTGTCCCTGTCCGTGTCCCTGTCCCTGTCCCTGTCCCTGTTCCTGTCCCTGTCCCTGTCCCTGACCCTGTCCCTGTCCCAGTCCCTGTCCCTGTCCCTGTCCCTGTCCCTGTTCCTGTCCCTGTCCCTGTCCCTGACCCTGTCCCTGTCCCTGACCCTGTCCCTGTCCCTGTCCCTATCCCTGTCCCTGTCCCTGTCCCTGTCCCAGTCCCTGTCCCTGTCCCTGTCCCTGTCCGTGTCCCTGTCCCTGTCCCTGTCCCTGTTCCTGTCCCTGTCCCTGTCCCTGACCCTGTCCCTGTCCCTGTCCCTGTCCCTGACCCTGTCCCTGTCCCTGACCCTGTCCCTGTCCCTGTCCCTATCCCTGTCCCTGTCCCTGTCCCTGTCCCAGTCCCTGTCCCTGTCCCTGTCCCTGTCCGTGTCCCTGTCCCTGTCCCTGTCCCTGTTCCTGTCCCTGTCCCTGTCCCTGACCCTGTCCCTGTCCCTGTCCCTGTCCCTGTCCCTGTCCCTGTTCCTGTCCCTGTCCCTGTCCCTGACCCTGTCCCTGTCCCTGTCCCTGACACTGTCCCTGTCCCAGTCCCTGTCCCTGTCCCTGTCCGGGTCCCTGTCCCTGTCCCTGTCCCTGTCCCTGTCCCTGTCCCAGTCCCTGTCCCTGTCCCTATCCCTGTCCCTGTCCCTGTCCGTGTCCCTGACCCAGTCCCTGTCCCTGTCCCTATCCCTGACCCTCTCCCTGTCCCTGTCCCTGTCCCTGTCCGGGTCCCTGTCCCTGTCCCTGTCCCTGTCCCTGACCCTGTCCCTGTCCCTGTCCCTGTCCCTGTCCCTGTCCCTCACCCTGTCCCTGTCCCTGACCCTGTCCCTGTCCCTTTCCCTGTCCCTCTCCCTGTCCTTGTCCCTGTCCCTGTTCCTGTCCCTGTTCCTGTCCCTGTCCCTGTCCCTGTCCCTGTCCCTGTCCCTGTCCCTATCCCTGACGCTGTCCCTGTCCCTGTCCCTGTCCCTGTCCCTGACCCTGTCCCTGTCCCTTTCCCTGTCCCTCTCCCTGTCCTTGTCCCTGTCCCTGTTCCTGTCCCTGTTCCTGTCCCTGTCCCTGTCCCTGTCCCTGTCCCTGTCCATGTCTCTGTCCCTGTCCCTGTCCCTGTCCCTGTCCCTGTCCCTGTCCCTGTCCCAGGCCCTGTCCGTGTCCCTGTCCCTGTCCCTGTCCCTGTCCCTGTCCGTGTCCCTGTCCCTGTCCCTGTCCCTGTCCCTGTCCCTGTCCCTGTTCCTGTCACTGACCCTGTCCCTGTCCCTGTCCCTGTCCCAGTCCCTGTCCCTGTCCCTGTCTCTTTCCATTCCCTGTCCCTGTCCCTGTCCCTGTCCCTGTCCCTGTACCTGACCCTGTCGCAGTCCCTGTCCCTGTCCCTGTCCCTGTCCCTGTCCCTGTCCCTGTCCCAGTCCCTGTCCCTGTCCCTGTCCCTGTCCCTGACCGTGTCCCTGTCCCTGTCCGTGTCCCTGTCCCAGTCCCTGTCCCTGACCCAGTCCCTGTCCCTGTCCCTGTCCCTGTCCCTGTCCCTGACCCTGTCCCTGTCCCAGTCCCTGTCCCTGTCCCTGTCCCTGTCCCTGTCCCTGTCCCTGTCCCTGACCGTGTCCCTGTCCCTGTCCGTGTCCCTGTCCCAGTCCCTGTCCCTGACCCAGTCCCTGTCCCTGTCCCTGTCCCTGTCCCTGTCCCTGTCCCTGACCCTGTCCCTGTCCCTGTCCCTATCCCTGTCCCAGTCCCTGTCCCTGTCCCTGTCCCTGACCCTCTCCCTGTCCCTGTCCCTGTCCCGGTCCCTGTCACTGTCCGTGTCCCTGTCCCTGTCCCTGTCCCTGTCCCTGTCCCTGACCCTATCCCTGTCCCTGTTCCTGTCCCTGTCCCTGTCCCTGTCCCTGTCCCTGTCCCAGCCCCTGTCCCAGTCCCTGTCCCTGTCCCAGTCCCTGTCCCTGTCCCTGTCCCTGTCCCTGTCCCTGTCCCTGTCCCTGACCCTGTCCCTGACCCTGACCCTGTCCATGTCCCTGTCCCAGTCCCTGTCCCTGTGCCTTACCCTGACCCTGTCCCTGTCCCTGTCCCTGTCCCTGTCCCAGTCCCTGTCCCAGTCCCTGTCCCTGTCCCTGTCCCTGTCCGTGTCCCTGACCCTGTCCCTGTCCCTGTCCCAGTCCCTGTCCCTGTCCCTGTCACTGACCCTGTCTCTGTCCCTGTCCCTGTCCCTGTCCCAGTCACTGTCCATGTCCCTGTTCCTGTCCCTGTCCCTGTCCCTGTCCCTGTCCCTGTCCCAGCCCCTGTCCCAGTCCCTGTCCCTGTCCCAGTCCCTGTCCGTGTCCCTGTCCCAGTCCCTGTCCCTGTCCCTGTCCCTGTTCCTGTCACTGACCCAGTCCCTGACCCTGTCCCTGTCCGTGTACCTGTCCCTGTCCCTGTCCCTGTCCCTGTCCCTGTACCTGTCCCTGTCCCTGTCCCTGTCTCTGTCACTGTCCCTGTCCCTGTCCCTATCCCTGTCCCTGTCCCTGTCCCTGACCCTGACCCTCTCCCTGTCCCTGTCCCTGTCCCTGTCCCTGACCCTCTCCCTGTCCCTATCACTGTCCCTGTCCCTGACACTGTCCCTGTCCCTGTCCCTGTCCCTGACCCTGTCCCATTCCCTGTCCCTGTCCCTGACCCTGACCCTCTCCCTGTCCCTGTTCCTGTCCCTGTCCATGTCCCAGTCCCTGTCCCTGACCCTGTCCCTGTCCCTGTCCCTGTCCCTGTCCCTGTCCCAGTCCCTGTCCCTGACCCTGTCCCTGTCCCTGACCCTGTCCCTGTCCCTGTCCCTGTCCCAGTCCCTGTCCCTGTACCTGTCCCAGTCCCTGTCCCTGACCCTGTCCCTGTCCCTGACCCTGTCCCTGTCCCTGTCCCTGTCCCTGTTCCAGTCACTGACCCAGTCCCTGTCCCTGTCCCTGTCCCTGTCCCTGTCCCTGTCCCTGTCCCTGTCACTGTCCCTGTCCCTGTCCCTGTCCCTGACCCTCTCCCTGTCCCTGTCCCAGTCCCTGTCCCTGTCCCTGTTCCTGTCACTGACCCAGTCCCTGTCCCGGTCCCTGTCACTGTCTCTGTCCCTGTCCCTGTCCCTGTCCCTGTCCCTGTCCCTGTCCCTGTCCCTGTCCCTGTTCCAGTCACTGACCCAGTCCCTGTCCCTGTCCCAGTCACTGTCCGTGTCCCTGTCCCTGTCCCGGTCCCTGTCCCTGTCCCTGTCCCTGTACCTGTCCCTGTCCCTGTCCCAGTCCCTGACCCTGTCCATGTCCCTGTCCATGTCCCTGTCCCTGTCCCTGTCCCAGTCCCTGTCCCTGACCCTGTCCCTGTCCCTGACCCTGTCCCTGTCCCTGTCCCTGTTCCAGTCACTGACCCAGTCCCTGTCCCTGTCCCTGTCCCTGTCCCTGTCCCTGTCCCAGTCACAGACCCAGTCCCTGTCCCTGTCCCTGTCCCTGTCCCTGTCCCTGTTCCAGTCACTGACCCAGTCCCTGTCCCTGTCCCAGTCACTGTCCGTGTCCCTGTCCCTGTCCCGGTCCCTGTCCCTGTCCCTGTCCCTGTCCCTGTCCCTGTCCCTGTCCCTGTCCCTGTCCCTGTTCCTGTCACTGACCCAGTCCCTGTCACTGTCCCTGTCCCAGTCCCTGTCCCTGTCCCTGTCCCAGTCCCTGTCCCTGTCCCTGTCACTGTCCCTGTCCCTGTCCCTGACCCTGTCCCTGTCCCTGTCCCTGACGCTGTCCCTGTCCCTGTCCCTGTCCCTGTCCATGTCCGTGTCCCTGTCCCTGTCCCTGTCCCAGTCCCTGTCCCTGTCCCTGTCCCTGACCCTGTCCGTGTCCCTGTCCCTGTCCCTGTCCCTGTCCCTGTCCCAGTCCCTGTCCCTGTCCCTGTCACTGTCACTGTCCCTGTCCCTGTCTCTGTCCCTGTCCCTGTCCCTGTTCCTGTCCCTGTCCCAGTCCCTGTCCCTGTCCCTGTCCCAGTCCCTGTCCCTGTCCCTGTCCCTCTACCTGTCCCTGTCCCTGTCCCAGTCCCTGTCACTGTCCGTGTCCCTGTCCCTGTCCCTGTCCCAGTCCCTGTCCCTGTCCCTGTCCCTGACCCTGTCCGTGTCCCTGTCCCTGTCCCTGTCTCTGTCCCTGTCCCTGTCCCTGTCCCTGTCCCTCTACCTGTCCCTGTCCCTGTCCCTGTCCCTGTCCCTGTCCCTGTCCCAGTCCCTGTCCCTGTCCCTGTCCCTCTACCTGTCCCTGTCCCTGTCCCTGACCCTATCCCTGACCCTGTCCCTGTCCCTGTCCCTGTCTCTGACCCTGTCCATGTCCCTCACCCTGTCCCTGTCCCTGTCCTTGTACCTGTCCCTGTCCCTGTCCCTGTCCCTGTCCCTGTCCCTGTCTCTGACCCTGTCCCTGTCCCTGTCCCTGTCCCTGTCCATGACCCTCTACGTGTTCCTGTCCCTGTCCCTGTCCCTGTCCCTATCCCTTTCCCTGTCCGTGTCCCTGTCCCTGTCCCTGTCCCTGTCCCTGTACCTGTCCCTGTCACTGTCCCTGTCCCTGTCCCTGTCCCTGTCCCTCTCCCTGTCCCTGACCCTGTCCATGTCCCTGTCCCTGTCCCTGTCCCTGTCCCTGACCCTGTCCCTGTCCCTGTCCCTGTCCCTGACCCTGTCCCGGGCCCTGTTCCTGTCCCTGTCCCTGTCCGTGTCCCTGTCCGTGTCCCTGTCCCTGTCCCTGTCCCTGTTCCTGTCCCTGTCCCTGTCCCTGACCCTGTCCCTGTCCCTGTCCCTGTCCCTGTCCCTGACACTGTCCCTGTCCCAGTCTCTGTCCCTGTCCCTGACCCTGTCCCTGTCCCTGTCCCTGTCCCTGTTCCTGTCCCTGTCCCTGTCCCTGACCCTGTCCCTGTCCCTGTCCCTGTCCCTATCCCTGTCCCTGTCCCTGTCCCTGTCCCTGTCCCAGTCCCTGTCCCTGTCCCTATCCCTGTCCCTGTCCCTGTCCGTGTCCCTGACCCAGTCCCTGTCCCTGTCCCTGACCCTGTCCCTGTCCCTTTCCCTGTCCCTATCCCTGTCCATGTCCCTATCCCTGTCCCTGTCCCTGTTCCTGTCCCTGTCCCTGTCCCTGACCCTGTCCCTGTCCCTGTCCCTGTCCCTGTCCCTGACACTGTCCCTGTCCCAGTCTCTGTCCCTGTCCCTGACCCTGTCCCTGTCCCTGTCCCTGTCCCTGTTCCTGTCCCTGTCCCTGTCCCTGTCCCTGTTCCTGTCCCTGTCCCTGTCCCTGACCCTGTCCCTGACCCTGTCCCTGTCCCTGTCCCTGTCCCTGTCCCTGTCCCTGACCCTGTCCCTGTCCCTGTCCGTGTCCCTGACCCAGTCCCTGTCCCTGTCCCTGTCTCTGTCCCTGTCCCTGTCCCTGTTCCTGTCCCTGTCCCAGTCCCTGTCCCTGTCCCTGTCCCAGTCCCTGTCCCTGTCCCTGTCCCTCTACCTGTCCCTGTCCCTGTCCCAGTCCCTGTCACTGTCCGTGTCCCTGTCCGTGTCCCTGACCCAGTCCCTGTCCCTGTCCCTGACCCTGTCCCTGTCCCTGTCCCTATCCCTGTCCATGTCCCTATCCCTGTCCCTGTCCCTGTCCGTGTCCCTGACCCAGTCCCTGTCCCTGTCCCTGACCCTGTCCCTGTCCCTTTCCCTGTCCCTGTCCCTGTCCCTATCCCTGACCCTCTCCCTGTCCCTGTCCCTGTCCGGGTCCCTGTCCCTGTCCCTGTCCCTGTCCCTGACCCTGTCCCTGTCCCTGTCCCTGTCCCTGTCCCTGTCCCTGTCCCTCACCCTGTCCCTGTCCCTGTTCCTGTCACTGACCCTGTCCCTGTCCCTGTCCCTGTCCCAGTCCCTGTCCCTGTCCCTGTCTCTGTCCCAGTCCCTGTCCCTGTCCCTGTCCCTGTCCCTGTCCCTGTACCTGACCCTGTCCCAGTCCCTGTCCCTGTCCCTGTCCCTGTCCCTGTCCCTGTCCCTGTCCCTGTCCCTGTCCCAGTCCCTGTCCCTGTCCCTGACCGTGTCCCTGTCCCTGTCCCTGTCCCTGTCCCTGTCCCTGTCCCTGTCCCTGACCCTGTCCCTGTCCCTGTCCCTGTCCCGGTCCCTGTCACTGTCCGTGTCCCTGTCCCTGTCCCTGTCCCTGTCCCTATCCCTGACCCTCTCCCTGTCCCTGTCCCTGTCCGTGTCCCTGTCCCAGTCCCTGTCCCTGACCCAGTCCCTGTCCCTGTCCCTGTCCCTGTCCCTGTCCCTGACCCTGTCCCTGTCCCAGTCCCTGTCCCTGTCCCTGTCCCTGTCCCTGTCCCTGTCCCAGTCCCTGTCCCTGTCCCTGTCCCTGTCCCTATCCCTGTCCCAGTCCCTGTCCCTGTCCCTGTCCCTGACCCTCTCCCTGTCCCTGTCCCTGTCCCGGTCCCTGTCACTGTCCGTGTCCCTGTCCCTGTCCCTGTCCCTGTCCCTGTCCCTGACCCTATCCCTGTCCCTGTTCCTGTCCCTGTCCCTGTCCCTGTCCCTGTCCCTGTCCCAGCCCCTGTCCCAGTCCCTGTCCCTGTCCCAGTCCCTGTCCCTGTCCCTGTCCCTGTCCCTGACCCTGTCCCTGACCCTGACCCTGTCCATGTCCCTGTCCCAGTCCCTGTCCCTGTGCCTTACCCTGACCCTGTCCCTGTCCCTGTCCCTGTCCCTGTCCCAGTCCCTGTCCCAGTCCCTGTCCCTGTCCCTGTCCCTGTCCGTGTCCCTGACCCTGTCCCTGTCCCTGTCCCAGTCCCTGTCCCTGTCCCTGTCACTGACCCTGTCTCTGTCCCTGTCCCTGTCCCTGTCCCAGTCACTGTCCATGTCCCTGTTCCTGTCCCTGTCCCTGTCCCTGTCCCTGTCCCTGTCCCAGCCCCTGTCCCAGTCCCTGTCCCTGTCCCTGTCCCTGTCCCTGTCCCTGTCCCTGTTCCTGTCCCTGTCCCTGTCCCTGTCCCTGTCCGTGTCCCTGTCCCAGTCCCTGTCCCTGTCCCTGTCCCTGTTCCTGTCACTGACCCAGTCCCTGACCCTGTCCCTGTCCGTGTACCTGTCCCTGTCCCTGTCCCTGTCCCTGTCCCTGTACCTGTCCCTGTCCCTGTCCCTGTCTCTGTCACTGTCCCTGTCCCTGTCCCTATCCCTGTCCCTGTCCCTGTCCCTGACCCTGACCCTCTCCCTGTCCCTGTCCCTGTCCCTGTCCCTGACCCTCTCCCTGTCCCTATCACTGTCCCTGTCCCTGACACTGTCCCTGTCCCTGTCCCTGTCCCTGACCCTGACCCTCTCCCTGTCCCTGTCCCTGTCCATGTCCCAGTCCCTGTCCCTGACCCTGTCCCTGTCCCTGTCCCTGTCCCTGTCCCTGTCCCAGTCCCTGTCCCTGACCCTGTCCCTGTCCCTGACCCTGTCCCTGTCCCTGTCCCAGTCCCTGTCCCTGTACCTGTCCCAGTCCCTGTCCCTGACCCTGTCCCTGTCCCTGACCCTGTCCCTGTCCCTGTCCCTGTCCCTGTTCCAGTCACTGACCCAGTCCCTGTCCCTGTCCCTGTCCCTGTCCCTGTCCCTGTCCCTGTCCCTGTCACTGTCCCTGTCCCTGTCCCTGTCCCTGACCCTCTCCCTGTCCCTGTCCCAGTCCCTGTCCCTGTCCCTGTTCCTGTCACTGACCCAGTCCCTGTCCCGGTCCCTGTCACTGTCTCTGTCCCTGTCCCTGTCCCTGTCCCTGTCCCTGTCCCTGTCCCTGTCCCTGTTCCAGTCACTGACCCAGTCCCTGTCCCTGTCCCAGTCACTGTCCGTGTCCCTGTCCCTGTCCCGGTCCCTGTCCCTGTTCCTGTCCCTGTACCTGTCCCTGTCCCTGTCCCAGTCCCTGACCCTGTCCATGTCCCTGTCCATGTCCCTGTCCCTGTCCCTGTCCCAGTCCCTGTCCCTGACCCTGTCCCTGTCCCTGACCCTGTCCCTGTCCCTGTCCCTGTTCCAGTCACTGACCCAGTCCCTGTCCCTGTCCCTGTCCCTGTCCCTGTCCCTGTCCCAGTCACAGACCCAGTCCCTGTCCCTGTCCCTGTCCCTGTCCCTGTCCCTGTCCCTGTCCCTGCCCCTGTCCCTGTCCCTGTCCCTGTCCCTGTCCCAGTCCCTGTCCCTGTCCCTGTCCCTGACCCTCTCCCTGTCTCTGTCCCAGTCCCTGTCCCTGTCCCTGTTCCTGTCACTGACCCTGTCCCTGTCCCTGTCCCTGTCACTGTCCCTGTCCCTGTCCCTGTCCCAGTCCCTGTCCCTGTCCCTGTCCCAGTCCCTGTCCCTGTCCCTGTCCCTGACCCTCTCCCTGTCCCTGTCCCTGTCCCTGTCCCTGTTCCTGTCACTGACCCAGTCCCTGTCACTGTCCCTGTCCCAGTCCCTGTCCCTGTCCCTGTCCCAGTCCCTGTCCCTGTCCCTGTCACTGTCCCTGTCCCAGTCCCTGTCCCTGTCCCTGTCCCTGACCCTGTCCCTGTCCCTGTCCCTGTCCCAGTCCCTGTCCCTGTCCCTGTCCCTGTCCCAGTCCCTGTCCCTGTCCCTGTCCCTGACCCTCTCCCTGTCTCTGTCCCTGTCCCTGTCCCTGTCCCAGTCCCTGTCCCTGACCCTGTCCCTGTCCCTGACCCTGTCCCTGTCCCTGTCCCTGTTCCAGTCACTGACCCAGTCCCTGTCCCTGTCCCTGTCCCTGTCCCTGTCCCTGTCCCAGTCACAGACCCAGTCCCTGTCCCTGTCCCTGTCCCTGTCCCTGTCCCTGTCCCTGTCCCTGTCCCTGCCCCTGTCCCTGTCCCTGTCCCTGTCCCTGTCCCAGTCCCTGTCCCTGTCCCTGTCCCTGACCCTGTCCCTGTTCCTGTCACTGACCCAGTCCCTGTCACTGTCCCTGTCCCAGTCCCTGTCCCTGTCCCTGTCCCAGTCCCTGTCCCTGTCCCTGTCACTGTCCCTGTCCCTGTCCCTGACCCTGTCCCTGTCCCTGTCCCTGACGCTGTCCCTGTCCCTGTCCCTGTCCCTGTCCATGTCCGTGTCCCTGTCCCTGTCCCTGTCCCAGTCCCTGTCCCTGTCCCTGTCCCTGACCCTGTCCGTGTCCCTGTCCCAGTCCCTGTCCCTGTCCCTGTCCCAGTCCCTGTCCCTGTCCCTGTCACTGTCCCTGTCCCTGTCTCTGTCCCTGTCCCTGTCCCTGTTCCTGTCCCTGTCCCAGTCCCTGTCCCTGTCCCTGTCCCAGTCCCTGTCCCTGTCCCTGTCCCTCTACCTGTCCCTGTCCCTGTCCCAGTCCCTGTCACTGTCCCTGTCCCTGACCCTGTCCGTGTCCCTGTCCCTGTCCCTGTCTCTGTCCCTGTCCCTGTCCCTGTCCCTGTCCCTCTACCTGTCCCTGTCCCTGTCCCTGTCCCTGTCCCTGACCCTGTCCCAGTTCCTGTCCCTGTCCCTGTCCCTCTACCTGTCCCTGTCCCTGTCCCTGACCCTATCCCTGACCCTGTCCCTGTCCCTGTCCCTGTCTCTGACCCTGTCCATGTCCCTCACCCTGTCCCTGTCCCTGTCCTTGTACCTGTCCCTGTCCCTGTCCCTGTCCCTGTCCCTGTCCCTGTCTCTGACCCTGTCCCTGTCCCTGTCCCTGTCCCTGTCCATGACCCTCTACGTGTTCCTGTCCCTGTCCCTGTCCCTGTCCCTATCCCTTTCCCTGTCCGTGTCCCTGTCCCTGTCCCTGTCCCTGTCCCTGTACCTGTCCCTGTCACTGTCCCTGTCCCTGTCCCTGTCCCTGTCCCTCTCCCTGTCCCTGACCCTGTCCCTGTCCCTGTCCCTGTCCCTGTCCCTGACCCTGTCCCTGTCCCTGTCCCTGTCCCTGACCCTGTCCCGGTCCCTGTTCCTGTCCCTGTCCCTGTCCGTGTCCCTGTCCGTGTCCCTGTCCCTGTCCCTGTCCCTGTTCCTGTCCCTGTCCCTGTCCCTGACCCTGTCCCTGTCCCTGTCCCTGTCCCTGTCCCTGACACTGTCCCTGTCCCAGTCTCTGTCCCTGTCCCTGACCCTGTCCCTGTCCCTGTCCCTGTCCCTGTCCCTGTTCCTGTCCCTGTCCCTGTCCCTGACCCTGTCCCTGTCCCTGTCCCTGTCCCTATCCCTGTCCCTGTCCCTGTCCCTGTCCCTGTCCCTGACCCTGTCCCTGTCCCTGTCCCTGTCCCTATCCCTGTCCCTGTCCCTGTCCCTGTCCCTGTCCCAGTCCCTGTCCCTGTCCCTGTCCGTGTCCCTGACCCAGTCCCTGTCCCTGTCCCTGACCCTGTCCCTGTCCCTTTCCCTGTCCCTATCCCTGTCCATGTCCCTATCCCTGTCCCTGTCCCTGTCCGTGTCCCTGACCCAGTCCCTGTCCCTGTCCCTGACCCTGTCCCTGTCCCTGTCCCTGTCCCTGTCCCTGTCCCTGTCCCTGTCCCTGACCCTGTCCCTGTCCCTGTCCGTGTCCCTGACCCAGTCCCTGTCCCTGTCCCTGTCCGTGTCCCTGACCCAGTCCCTGTCCCTGTCCCTATCCCTGTCCATGTCCCTATCCCTGTCCCTGTCCCTGTCCGTGTCCCTGACCCAGTCCCTGTCCCTGTCCCTGACCCTGTCCCTGTCCCTGTCCCTGTCCCTGTCCCTGTCCCTGTCCCTGTCCCTGACCCTGTCCCTGTCCCTTTCCCTGTCCCTGTCCCTGTCCCTATCCCTGACCCTCTCCCTGTCCCTGTCCCTGTCCGGGTCCCTGTCCCTGTCCCTGTCCCTGTCCCTGACCCTGTCCCTGTCCCTGTCCCTGTCCCTGTCCCTGTCCCTGTCCCTCACCCTGTCCCTGTCCCTGACCCTGTCCCTGTCCCTTTCCCTGTCCCTCTCCCTGTCCCTGTCCCTGTCCCTGTCCGTGTCCCTGTCCCTATCCCTCCCTGTCCCTGTCCCTCTCCCTGTCCTTGTCCCTGTCCCTGTTCCTGTCCCTGTTCCTGTCCCTGTCCCTGTCCCTGTCCCTGTCCCTGTCCCTATCCCTGACGCTGTCCCTGTCCCTGTCCCTGTCCCAGGCCCTGTCCGTGTCCCTGTCCCTGTCCCTGTCCCTGTCCCTGTACCTGTCCCTGTCCCTGTCCCTGACCCTGTCCCTGTCCCTGTCCATGTCCGTGTCCCTGTCCCTGTCCCTGTCCCTGACCCTGTCCCTGTTCCTGTCCCTGTCCCTGTCCCTGTCCCTGTACCTGTCCCTGTCCCTGTCCCTGACCCTGTCCCTGTCCCTGTCCCAGTCCCTGTCCCTGTCCCTGTCCCTGTCCCAGTCCCTGTCCCTGTCCCTGTCCCTGTCCCTGAATCTGACCCTCTCCCATTCCCTGTCCCTGTCCCTGTCCCTGTCCCTGTCCCTGTCCGTGTCCCTGTCCCTGTCCCTGTCCCTGTCCCTGTCCCTGTCCCTGTACCTGTCCCTGTCCCTGTCCCTGACCCTGTCCCTGTCCCTGTCCCTGTCCGTGTCCCTGTCCCTGTCCCTGTCCCTGTCCCTGTCCCTGACCCTGTCCCTGTCCCTGTCCCTGTCCCTGTCCCTGTCCCTGACCCTGTTCCTGTCCGTGTCCCTGTCCCTGTCCCTGTCCCTGTCCCTGTCCCAGTCCCTGTCCCAGTCCCTGTCCCTGTCCCTGTCCCTGGCCCTGTCCCTGTCCCTGTCCCTGTCCCTGACCCTGTCCCTGTCCCTGTCCCTGTCCGTGTCCCTGTCCCTGACCCTGTCCCTGTCCCTGTCCCTGTCCCTGACCCTGCCCCTGTCCCTGTCCCTGTCCGTGTCCCTGTCCCTGTCCCTGTCCCTGTTCCTGTCCCTGTCCCTGTCCCTGACCCTGTCCCTGTTCCTGTCCCAGTCCCTGTCCCTATCCCTCCCTGTCCCTGTCCCTGTTCCTGTCCCAGTCCCTGTCTCTATCCCTCCCTGTCCCTGTCCCTGACCCTGTCCCTGTTCCTGTCCCAGTCCCTGTCCCTATCCCTCCCTGTCCCTGTCCCTGTCCCTGTCCCTGTCCCTGTCCCTATCCCTGTCCCTGTCCCTGTCCCTGTTCCTGTCCCAGTCCCTGTCCCTATCCCTCCCTGTCCCTGTCCCTGTCCCTGTCCCTGTCCCTGTCTCTGTCCCTGTCCCTGTCCCAGTCCCTGTCCCTGTCCCTGACCCTGTCCCTGTCCGTGTCCCTGTCCCAGTCCCTGTCCCTGACCCTGTCCCAGTCCCTGTCCCTGTCCCTGTCCCTGTCCCTGACACTGTCCCTGTCCCTGTCCCTGTCCCAGTCCCTGTCCCTGTCCCTGTCCCTGTCCCTGTCCCTGTCACTGTCCCTGTCCCTGTCCCTGTCCCAGTCCCTGTCCCTGTCCCTGTCCCTGTCCCTGTCCCTGACACTGTTCCTGTCCCTGTCCCTGACACTGTCCCTGTCCCTGTCCCAGTCCCTGTCCCTGTCCCTGTCCCTGTCCCTGTCCCAGTCCCTGTCCCTGTCCCTGTTCCTGTCACTGACCCAGTCCCTGTCCCTGTCCCTGTCCCTGTCCCTGTCCCTGTCCCTGTTCCTGTCTCTGTCCCTGTCCCTGTCCCTGTCCCTGTCCCTGTTCCTGTCCCTGTCCCTGTCCCTGTCCCTGTCCCTGTCCCTGTCCCTGACCCTGTCCCTGTTCCTGTCCCTGTCCCTGTCACTGTCCCTGTCCCTGACCCTGTCCCTGTCCCTGTCCCTGTCCCAGTCCCTGTCCCTGTCCGTGTCCCTGTACATGTCCCTGTCCCTGTCCCAGTCCCTGTCCCAGTCC
The DNA here is from genome assembly GCF_037043375.1 of Chiloscyllium plagiosum. NCBI lineage: Eukaryota > Metazoa > Chordata > Chondrichthyes > Orectolobiformes > Hemiscylliidae > Chiloscyllium > Chiloscyllium plagiosum. The sequence goes on along the minus strand of NW_028270190.1, from coordinate 145,258 downwards.
CTGTCCCTGTCCCTGTCCCTGTCCCTGTCCCTGTCCCAGTCCCTGTCCCTGTCCCTGTTCCTGTCACTGACCCAGTCCCTGTCCCTGTCCCTGTCCCTGTCCCTGTCCCAGTCCCTGTCCCTGTCCATGTCCCTGTCCCTGACCCTGTTCCTGTCCGTGTCCGTATCCCTGTCCCTGTCCCTGTCCCTGTCCCTGTCCCTGTCCCTGTCCCTGACCCTGTCCCTGTCCCTGTCCCTGACCCTGTCCCTGTCCCTGTCCCTGTCCCTGTCCCTGTCCCAGTCCCTGTCCCTGTCCCTGTCCCTGTCCCTGTCCCTGTCCCAGTCCCTGTCCCTGTCCGTGTCCCTGTCCATGTCCCTGTCCCTGTCCCTGACCCTGTCCCAGTCCCTGTCACTGACCCTCTCCCTGTCCCAGTCCCTGTCCGTGTCCCTGTCCCTGTCCCTGTCCCTGTCCCTGTCCGTCTCCCTGTCCCTGACCCTCTCCCTGTCCCTGTCCCAGTCCCTGTCCCTGTCCCTGTCCCTGTCCCTGCCCCTGTCCCTGTCCCTGTCCCTGTCCCTGACCCTGTCCCTGTCCCTGACCCTGTCCCTGTCCCTGTCCCTGTCCCAGTCCCTGTCCCTGTCCCTGTCCCTGTCCCTGTCCCTGTTCCTGCCCCTGTCCCTGTCCCTGTCCCTGTCCCTGACCCTGTCCCTGTCCCTGTCCCAGTCCCTGTCCCTGTCCCTGTTCCTGTCCCTGTCCCAGTCCCAGTCCCTGTCCCTGTCCCAGTCCAAGTTCCTGCCCCTGTCCCTGTCCCTGTCCCTGTCTCTGTCACTGTCCCTGTCCCTGTCCCTATCCCTGTCCCTGTCCCTGTCCCTGACCCTGACCCTCTCCCTGTCCCTGTCCCTGTCCCTGTCCCTATCCCTGTCCCTGTCCCTGTCCCTGTCCCTGTCCCTGTCCCTGTCCCTGACACTGTCCCTGTCCCTGTCCCTGTCCCTGACCCTGTCCCAGTCCCTGTCCCTGTCCCTGACCCTGACCCTCTCCCTGTCCCTGTCCCTGTCCCTGTCCCAGTCCCTGTCCCTGACCCTGTCCCTGTCCCTGTCCCTGACCCTGTCCCTGTCCCAGTCCCTGTCCCTGACCCTGTCCCTGTCCCTGACGTGACCCTGTCCCTGACCCTGTCCCTGTCCCAGTCCCTGTCCCTGTCCCTGTCCCAGTCCAAGTCCCTGTCCCTGTCCCTGTCCCTGCCCCTGTCCGTGTCCCTGTCCCCAGTCCCTGTCCCCTGACCCTGTCCCTGTCCCTGTCCCAGTCCCTGTCCCTGTCCCTGTCCCTGTCCCTGTCCCTGTTCCAGTCACTGACCCAGTCCCTGTCCCTGTCCCTGTCCCTGTCCCTGTCCCTGTCTCTGTCCCTGTCCCTGTCCCTGTCCCTGTCCCTGTACCTGTCCCTGTCCCTGTCCCTGTCCCTGTCACTGTCCCTGTCCCTGTCCCTGTCCCTGACCCTCTCCCTGTCCCTGTCCCTGTCCCTGTCCCTGTTCCTGTCACTTACCCAGTCCCTGTCCCGGTCCCTGTCACTGTACGTGTCCCTGTTCCTGTCCCTGTCCCTGTCCCTGTCCCTGTCCCAGTCACTGTCCGTGCCCCTGTCCCTGTCCCTGTCCCTGTCCCTGTTCCAGTCCCTGACCCTGTCCCTGTACCTGTCCCGGTCCCTGTCCCTGTCCCTGTCCCTGTACCTGTCCCTGTCCCTGTCCCTGTCCTTGTCCCTGTCCCTGACCCTGTCCATGTCCCTGTCCCTGTCCCTGTCCCTGTCCCTGTCCCAGTCCCTGTCCCTGACCCTGTCCCTGTCCCTGACCCTGTCCCTGTCCCTGTCCCTGTCCCTGTCCCTGTCCCTATCCCTGTCCCTGTCCCTGTCCCTGTTCCAGTCACTGACCCAGTCCCTGTCCCTGTCCCTGTCCCTGTCCCAGTCCCTGTCCCTGTCCCTGTCCCTGTCCCTGTCCCTGTCCCTGTCCCAGTCCCTGTCCCTGTCCCTGTCCCTGACCCTCTCCCTGTCTCTGTCCCAGTCCCTGTCCCTGTCCCTGTTCCTGTCACTGACCCAGTCCCTGGCCCTGTCCCTGTCACTGTCCCTGTCCCTGTCCCAGTCCCTGTCCCTGTCCCTGTCCCAGTCCCTGTCCCTGTCCCTGTCCCTGTCACTGTCCCTGTTCCTGTCACTGACCCAGTCCCTGTCCCTGTCCCTGTCCCTGTCCCTGTCTCTGTCCCTGTCCCTGTCCCTGTCCCTGTCCCAGTCCCTGTCCCTCTCCCTGTCCCTGTCCCTGTCCCTGTCCCTGTCCCTGTCCCTGTCCCTGTCCCTGTCCCTGTCCCCGTCCCTGTCCCTGTCTCTGTCCCTGTCCCTGTCCCTGTCCCTGTCCCTGTCCCTGTTCCTGTCCCTGTCCCTGTCCCTGTTCCTGTCCCTGTCCCAGTCCCTGTCCCTGTCCCTGTCCCTGTCCCTGTCCCTGTCCCTGTCCCAGTCCCTGTCCCTGTCCCTGTTCCTGTCACTGACCCTGTCCCTGTCCCTGTCCCTGTCCCTATCCCTGTCCCTGTCCCTGTCCCTGTCCCTGTCCCTGTCCCTGTCCCTGTCCCTGTCCCTGACACTGTCCCTGTCCCTGTCCCTGTCCCTGACCCTGTCCCAGTCCCTGTCCCTGTCCCTGACCCTGACCCTCTCCCTGTCCCTGTCCCTGTCCCTGTCCCAGTCCCTGTCCCTGACCCTGTCCCTGTCCCTGTCCCTGACCCTGTCCCTGTCCCAGTCCCTGTCCCTGTCCCTGACCCTGACCCTGTCCCTGACCCTGTCCCTGTCCCAGTCCCTGTCCCTGTCCCTGTCCCAGTCCAAGTCCCTGTCCCTGCCCCTGTCCGTGTCCCTGTCCCCAGTCCCTGTCCCCTGACCCTGTCCCTGTCCCTGTCCCAGTCCCTGTCCCTGTCCCTGTCCCTGTCCCTGTCCCTGTTCCAGTCACTGACCCAGTCCCTGTCCCTGTCCCTGTCCCTGTCCCTGTCCCTGTCCCTGTCCCTGTACCTGTCCCTGTCCCTGTCCCTGTCCCTGTCACTGTCCCTGTCCCTGTCCCTGTCCCTGACCCTCTCCCTGTCCCTGTCCCTGTCCCTGTCCCTGTTCCTGTCACTGACCCAGTCCCTGTCCCGGTCCCTGTCACTGTACGTGTCCCTGTTCCTGTCCCTGTCCCTGTCCCTGTCCCTGTCCCTGTCTCTGTCCCTGTCCCTGCCCCTGTCCCTGTCCCTCTCCCTGTCCCTGTCCCTGTCTCTGTCCCTGTCCGTGCCCGTGTCCCTGTCCCTGTCCCTGTCCCTGTCCCTGTCCCTGTCCCTGTTCCAGTCCCTGACCCTGTCCCTGTCCCTGTCCCAGTCACTGTCCGTGCCCCTGTCCCTGTCCCTGTCCCTGTCCCTGTTCCAGTCCCTGACCCTGTCCCTGTACCTGTCCCGGTCCCTGTCCCTGTCCCTGTCCCTGTACCTGTCCCTGTCCCTGTCCCTGTCCCTGACCCTGTCCATGTCCCTGTCCCTGTCCCTGTCCCTGTCCCAGTCCCTGTCCCTGTCCCTGTCCCTGACCCTCTCCCTGTCCCTGTCCCTGTCCCTGTCCCAGTCCCTGTCCCTGTCCCTGTCCCTGACCCTCTCCCTGTCCCTGTCTCTGTCCCAGTCCCTGTCCCTGTCCCTGTTCCTGTCACTGACCCAGTCCCTGGCCCTGTCCCTGTCACTGTCCCTGTCCCTGTCCCAGTCCCTGTCCCTGTCCCTGTCCCAGTCCCTGTCCCTGTCCCAGTCCCTGTCCCTGTCCCTGTCCCTGTCACTGTCCCTGTCCCTGTCTCTGTCCCTGTCCCTGTCCCTGTCACTGTCCCTGTCCCTGTCCCTGTCCCTGTCTCTGTCCCTGTCCCTGTCCCTGTCCCTGTCCCTGTCCCTGTCCCTGACCCTGTCCCTGTCCCTGTCCCTGTCCTGTCCCTGTCCCTGACCCTGTTCCTGTCCGTGTCCCTGTCCCTGTCCCTGTCCCTGTCCCTGTCCCTGTCCCAGTCCCTGTCCCAGTCCCTGTCCCTGTCCCTGTCCCTGGCCCTGTCCCTGTCCCTGTCCCTGTCCCTGACCCTGTCCCTGTCCCTGTCCCTGTCCGTGTCCCTGTCCCTGACCCTGTCCCTGTCCCTGTCCCTGTCCCTGACCCTGCCCCTGTCCCTGTCCCTGTCCGTGTCCCTGTCCCTGTCCCTGTCCCTGTTCCTGTCCCTGTCCCTGTCCCTGACCCTGTCCCTGTTCCTGTCCCAGTCCCTGTCCCTATCCCTCCCTGTCCCTGTCCCTGTCCCTGTCCCTGTCCCTGTCCCTGTCCCTTACCCTGTCCCTGTTCCTGTCCCAGTCCCTGTCCCTATCCCTCCCTGTCCCTGTCCCTGACCCTGTCCCTGTTCCTGTCCCAGTCCCTGTCCCTATCCCTCCCTGTCCCTGTCCCTGTCCCTGTCCCTGTCCCTGTCCCTATCCCTGTCCCTGTCCCTGTCCCTGTCCCTGTACCTGTCCCTGACCCTATCCCTGTTCCTGTCCCAGTCCCTGTCCCTATCCCTCCCTGTCCCTGTCCCTGACCCTGTCCCTGTTCCTGTCCCAGTCCCTGTCCCTGTCACTGTCCCTGTCCCTGTCCCTGTCCCTGTCCCTGTCCCTGTCTCTGTCCCTGTCCCTGTCCCAGTCCCTGTCCCTGTCCCTGACCCTGTCCCTGTCCGTGTCCCTGTCCCAGTCCCTGTCCCTGACCCTGTCCCAGTCCCTGTCCCTGTCCCTGTCCCTGACACTGTCCCTGTCCCTGTCCCTGTCCCAGTCCCTGTCCCTGTCCCTGTCCCTGTCCCTGTCCCTGTCACTGTCCCTGTCCCTGTCCCTGTCCCAGTCCCTGTCCCTGTCCCTGTCCCTGTCCCTGTCCCTGACACTGTTCCTGTCCATGTCCCTGACACTGTCCCTGTCCCTGTCCCAGTCCCTGTCCCTGTCCCTGTCCCTGTCCCTGTCCCTGTCCCTGTCCCAGTCCCTGTCCCTGTCCCTGTTCCTGTCACTGACCCAGTCCCTGTCCCTGTCCCTGTCCCTGTCCCTGTCCCTGTCCCTGTTCCTGTCTCTGTCCCTGTCCCTGTCCCTGTCCCTGTCCCTGTCCCTGTCCCTGTCCCTGTCCCTGTCCCTGTCCCTGTCCCTGACCCTGTCCCTGTTCCTGTCCCTGTCCCTGTCACTGTCCCTGTCCCTGACCCTGTCCCTGTCCCTGTCCCTGTCCCTGTCCCAGTCCCTGTCACTGTCCGTGTCCCTGTACATGTCCCTGTCCCTGTCCCAGTCCCTGTCCCAGTCCCAGTCCCTGTCCCTGTCCCTGTCCCTGTCCCTGTCCCTTTCCCAGTCCCTGTCCCTGTCCCTGTTCCTGTCACTGACCCAGTCCCTGTCCCTGTCCCTGTCCCTGTCCCTGTCCCAGTCCCTGTCCCTGACCCTGTCCCTGTCCCTGTCCCAGTCCCTGTCCCTGTCCCTGTCCCTGGCCCTGTCCCTGTCCCTGTCCCTGTCCCTGACCCTGTCCCTGTCCCTGTCCCTGTCCGTGTCCCTGTCCCTGACCCTGTCCCTGTCCCTGTCCCTGTCCCTGACCCTGCCCCTGTCCCTGTCCCTGTCCGTGTCCCTGTCCCTGTCCCTGTCCCTGTTCCTGTCCCTGTCCCTGTCCCTGACCCTGTCCCTGTTCCTGTCCCAGTCCCTGTCCCTATCCCTCCCTGTCCCTGTCCCTGTCCCTGTCCCTGTCCCTGTCCCTGTCCCTTACCCTGTCCCTGTTCCTGTCCCAGTCCCTGTCCCTATCCCTCCCTGTCCCTGTCCCTGACCCTGTCCCTGTTCCTGTCCCAGTCCCTGTCCCTATCCCTCCCTGTCCCTGTCCCTGTCCCTGTCCCTGTCCCTGTCCCTATCCCTGTCCCTGTCCCTGTCCCTGTCCCTGTACCTGTCCCTGACCCTATCCCTGTTCCTGTCCCAGTCCCTGTCCCTATCCCTCCCTGTCCCTGTCCCTGACCCTGTCCCTGTTCCTGTCCCAGTCCCTGTCCCTATCCCTCCCTGTCCCTGTCCCTGTCCCTGTCCCTGTCCCTGTCTCTGTCCCTGTCCCTGTCCCAGTCCCTGTCCCTGTCCCTGACCCTGTCCCTGTCCGTGTCCCTGTCCCAGTCCCTGTCCCTGACCCTGTCCCAGTCCCTGTCCCTGTCCCTGTCCCTGTCCCTGACACTGTCCCTGTCCCTGTCCCTGTCCCAGTCCCTGTCCCTGTCCCTGTCCCTGTCCCTGTCCCTGTCACTGTCCCTGTCCCTGTCCCTGTCCCAGTCCCTGTCCCTGTCCCTGTCCCTGTCCCTGTCCCTGACACTGTTCCTGTCCCTGTCCCTGACACTGTCCCTGTCCCTGTCCCAGTCCCTGTCCCTGTCCCTGTCCCTGTCCCTGTCCCTGTCCCAGTCCCTGTCCCTGTCCCTGTCCCTGTCCCTGTCCCTGTCCCTGTCCCTGTCCCTGTCCCTGTCCCTGTCCCTGACACTGTTCCTGTCCCTGTCCCTGACACTGTCCCTGTCCCTGTCCCAGTCCCTGTCCCTGTTCCTGTCTCTGTCCCTGTCCCTGTCCCTGTCCCTGTCCCTGTCCCTGTCCCTGACCCTGTCCCTGTTCCTGTCCCTGTCCCTGTCACTGTCCCTGTCCCTGACCCTGTCCCTGTCCCTGTCCCAGTCCCTGTCCCTGTCCCTGTCCCTGTTCCTGTCACTGACCCAGTCCCTGTCCCTGTCCCTGTCCCTGTCCCTGTCCCAGTCCCTGTCCCAGTCCCTGTCCCTGTCCCTGTCCCTGTCCCTGTCCCTGTCCCAGTCCCTGTCCCTGTCCCTGTTCCTGTCACTGACCCAGTCCCTGTCCCTGTACATGTCCCTGTCCCTGTCCCAGTCCCTGTCCCAGTCCCTGTCCCTGTCCCTGTCCCTGTCCCTGTCCCTGTCCCAGTCCCTGTCCCTGTCCCTGTTCCTGTCACTGACCCAGTCCCTGTCCCTGTCCCTGTCCCTGTCCCTGTCCCAGTCCCTGTCCCTGACCCTGTCCCTGTCCCTGTCCCAGTCCCTGTCCCTGTCCATGTCCCTGTCCCTGACCCTGTTCCTGTCCGTGTCCGTATCCCTGTCCCTGTCCCTGTCCCTGTCCCTGTCCCTGTCCCTGACCCTGTCCCTGTCCCTGTCCCTGTCCCTGTCCCTGTCCCTGTCCCAGTCCCTGTCCCTGTCCCTGACCCTGTCCCTGTCCCTGTCCCTGTCCCTGTCCCTGTCCCTGTCCGTGTCCCTGTCCCTGTCCCTGTCCCTGTCCCTGACCCTGTCCCTGTCCCTGTCCCTGTCCCTGTCCCTGTCCCAGTCCCTGTCCCTGTCCCTGTCCCAGTCCCTGTCCCTGTCCCTGTCCCTGTCCCTGTCCATGTCCCTGTCCCTGTCCCTGTCCCAGTCCCTGTCCCTGTCCGTGTCCCTGTCCCAGTCCCTGTCCCTGTCCCTGTCCCTGTCCCAGTCCCTGTCACTGACCCTCTCCCTGTCCCTGTCCATGTCCCTGTCCCTGTCCCTGACCCTGTCCCAGTCCCTGTCACTGACCCTCTCCCTGTCCCAGTCCCTGTCCGTGTCCCTGTCCCTGTCCCTGTCCCTGTCCCTGTCCCTGTCCGTCTCCCTGTCCCTGACCCTCTCCCTGTCCCTGTCCCTGTCCCTGTCCCTGTCCCTGCCCCTGTCCCTGTCCCTGTCCCTGTCCCTGACCCTGTCCCTGTCCCTGACCCTGTCCCTGTCCCTGTCCCTGTCCCAGTCCCTGTCACTGTCCCTGTCCCTGTCCCTATCCCTGTCCCTGTCCCTGTCCCTGACCCTGACCCTCTCCCTGTCCCTGTCCCTGTCCCTGTCCCTATCCCTGTCCCTGTCCCTGTCCCTGTCCCTGTCCCTGTCCCTGTCCCTGACACTGTCCCTGTCCCTGTCCCTGTCCCTGACCCTGTCCCAGTCCCTGTCCCTGTCCCTGACCCTGACCCTCTCCCTGTCCCTGTCCCTGTCCCTGTCCCAGTCCCTGTCCCTGACCCTGTCCCTGTCCCTGTCCCTGACCCTGTCCCTGTCCCAGTCCCTGTCCCTGACCCTGTCCCTGTCCCTGACCCTGACCCTGTCCCTGACCCTGTCCCTGTCCCAGTCCCTGTCCCTGTCCCTGTCCCAGTCCAAGTCCCTGTCCCTGTCCCTGTCCCTGTCCCTGCCCCTGTCCGTGTCCCTGTCCCCAGTCCCTGTCCCCTGACCCTGTCCCTGTCCCTGTCCCAGTCCCTGTCCCTGTCCCTGTCCCTGTCCCTGTCCCTGTTCCAGTCACTGACCCAGTCCCTGTCCCTGTCCCTGTCCCTGTCCCTGTCCCTGTCTCTGTCCCTGTCCCTGTCCCTGTACCTGTCCCTGTCCCTGTCCCTGTCCCTGTCCCTGTCCCTGTCCCTGTCCCTGACCCTCTTCCTGTCCCTGTCCCTGTCCCTGTCCCTGTTCCTGTCACTTACCCAGTCCCTGTCCCGGTCCCTGTCACTGTACGTGTCCCTGTCCCAGTCCCTGTCCCTGTCCCTGTCCCTGTCCCAGTCACTGTCCGTGCCCCTGACCCGGTCCCTGTCCCTGTCCCTGTCCCTGTACCTGTCCCTGTCCCTGTCCCTGTCCCTGACCCTGTCCATGTCCCTGTCCCTGTCCCTGTCCCTGTCCCTGTCCCAGTCCCTGTCCCTGACCCTGTCCCTGTCCCTGACCCTGTCCCTGTCCCTGTCCCTGTCCCTGTCCCTGTCCCTATCCCTGTCCCTGTCCCTGTCCCTGTCCCTGTTCCAGTCACTGACCCAGTCCCTGTCCCTGTCCCTGTCCCTGTCCCAGTCCCTGTCCCTGTCCCTGTCCCTGTCCCTGTCCCTGTCACTGTCCCAGTCCCTGTCCCTGTCCCTGTCCCTGACCCTCTCCCTGTCTCTGTCCCAGTCCCTGTCCCTGTCCCTGTTCCTGTCACTGACCCAGTCCCTGGCCCTGTCCCTGTCCCTGTCACTGTCCCTGTCCCTGTCCCAGTCCCTGTCCCTGTCCCAGTCCCTGTCCCTGTCCCTGTCCCTGTCACTGTCCCTGTCCCTGTCTCTGTCCCTGTCCCTGTCCCTGTCACTGTCCCTGTCCCTGTCTCTGTCCCTGTCCCTGTCCCTGTCACTGTCCCTGTCCCTGTCCCTGTCCCTGTCACTGTCCCTGTCCCTGTCCCAGTCCCTGTCCCTGTCCCTGTTCCTGTCACTGACCCAGTCCCTGTCCCTGTCCGTGTCCCTGTCCCTGACCCTCTCCCTGTCCCTGTCTCTGTCCCTGTCCCTGTCGATGTCCCTGTCCCTGTCCCAGTCCCTGTCCCTCTCCCTGTCCCTGTCCCTGTCCCTGTCTCTGTCCCTGTCCCTGTCCCTGTCCCTGTCACTGTCCCTGTCCCTGTCCCTGTCCCAGTCCCTGTCCCTGTCCCTGACCCAGTCCCTGGCCCTGTCCCTGTCCCTGTCACTGACCCAGTCCCTGTCCCTATCCCTCCCTGTCCCTGTCCCTGTCCCTGTCCCTGTCCCTGTCCCTGTCCCTGTCCCTGTCACTGTCCCTGTCCCTGTCCCTGTCCCAGTCCCTGTCCCTGTCCCTGTCCCTGTCCCTGTCCCAGTCCCTGTCCCTGTCCCTGTCCCAGTCCCTGTCCCTGTCCCAGTCCCTGTCCCTGTCCCTGTCCCTGTCACTGTCCCTGTCCCTGTCTCTGTCCCTGTCCCTGTCCCTGTCACTGTCCCTGTCCCTGTCCCTGTCCCTGTCACTGTCCCTGTCCCTGTCCCAGTCCCTGTCCCTGTCCCTGTCCCTGTCCCTGTCCCTGTCCCTGTCCCTGTCCCCGTCCCTGTCCCTGTCCCCGTCCTTGTCTCTGTCCCTGTCCCTGTCCCAGTCCCTGTCCCTGTCCCTGTCCCTGTCCCTGTCCCTGTCCCTGTCCCCGTCCCTGTCCCTGTCCCCGTCCCTGTCCCTGTCCCTGTCCCTGTCCCTGTCCCTGTCCCTGTCCCTGTCCCTGTCCCCGTCCCTGTCCCTGTCCCTGTCCCTGTTCCTGTCCCTGTCACTGTCCCTGTCCGTGTCCCTGTCCCAGTCACTGACCCAGTCCCTGTCCCTGTCCCTGTCCCTGTCCCTGTCCCCGTCCCTGTCCCTGTCCCTGTCCCTGTTCCTGTCCCTGTCACTGTCCCTGTCCGTGTCCCTGTCCCAGTCACTGACCCAGTCCCTGTCCCTGTCCCTGTCCCTGTCCCTGTCCCTGTCCCTGACCCTGACCCTGACCCTGTCCGTGTCTCTGTCCCTGTCCCTGTCCCTGTCCCTGACCCTGTCCCTGTCCCTGTCTCTGTCCCTGTCCCTGTCCCTGTCCATGACCCTGTCCCTGTCCCTGACCCTGACCCTCTCCCTGTCCCTGTCCCTGTCCCTGTCCCTGACCCTGTTCCTGTCCGTGTCCGTGTCCGTGTCCCTGTCCCTGTCCCTGTCCCTGTCCCTGACCCTGTTCCTGTCCGTGTCCCTGTCCCTGTCCCTGTCCCTGTCCCTGTCCCTGTTCCTGTCCCTGTCCCTGTCCCTGTCCCTGTCCCTGACCCTGTCCCTGTCCCTGTCCCTGTCCCAGTCCCTGTCCCTGTCCGTGTCCCTGTCCCTGTCCCTGTCCCTGTCCCTGTCCCAGTCCCTGTCCCTGTCCCTGTTCCTGTCACTGACCCAGTCCCTGTCCCTGTCCCTGTCCCTGTCCCTGTCCCTGTCCCTGTCCCTGTCCCTGTCCCTGTCCCAGTCCCTGTCCCTGTCCCTGTTCCTGTCACTGACCCAGTCCCTGTCCCTGTCCCTGTCCCTGTCCCTGTCCCTGTTCCTGTCCCTGTCCCTGTCCCTGTCCCTGTTCCTGTCCCTGTCCATGTCCCTGTCCCTGTCCCTGACCCTGTCCCTGTCCCTGTCCCTGTCCCAGTCCCTGTCCCTGTCCCTGTTCCTGTCACTGACCCAGTCCCTGTCCCTGTCCCTGTCCCTGTCCCTGTCCCTGACCCTGTTCCTGTCCGTGTCCGTGTCCTTGTCCCTGTCCCTGTCCCTGTCCCTGTCCCTGTCCCTGTCCCTGACCCTGTCCCTGTCCCAGTCCCTGTCCCTGTCCCTGTCCCTGTCCCTGTCCCTGTCCCTGTCCCTGTCCCTGTCCATGTCCCTGTCCCTGTCCCTGTCCCTGTCCCTGTCCCTGACCCTGTCCCAGTCCCTGTCCCTGTCCCTGTCCCTGTCCCTGTCCCTGTCCCAGTCCCTGTCCCTGTCCCTGTCCCTGTCCCTGTCCCTGTCCCTGTCCCTGTCCCTGACCCTGTCCCTGTCCCTGTCCCTGTCCGTGTCCCTGTCCATGTCCCTGTCCCTGTCCCTGTCCCTGTCCCTGTCCCTGTCCCTGACCCTGTCCCAGTCCCTGTCCCTGTCCGTGTCCCTGTCCCTGTCCCTGTCCCTGTCCCTGTCCCTGTCCCTGACCCTCTCCCTGTCCCTGTCCCTGTCCCTGTCCCTGTCCCTGCCCCTGTCCCTGTCCCTGTCCCTGTCCCTGACCCTGTCCCTGTCCCTGTCCCTGTCCCAGTCCCTGTCCCTGTCCCTGTCCCTGTCCCTGTCCCTGTTCCTGCCCCTGTCCCTGTCCCTGTCCCTGTCCCTGACCCTGTCCCTGTCCCTGTCCCAGTCCCTGTCCCTGTCCCTGTTCCTGTCCCTGTCCCAGTCCCTGTCCCTGTCCCTGACCCTGTCCCTGTCCCTGACCCTGTCCCAGTCCCTGTCCCTGTCCCTGTCCGTGTCCCTGTCCCTGTCCCTGTTCCTGTCCCTGTCCCTGTCCCTGTCCCTGTCCCAGTCCCTGTCCCTGTCCCTGTCCCTGTCCCTGTTCCTGTCCCTGTCCCTGTCCCTGTCCGTGTCCCTGTCCCTGTCCCTGTTCCTGTCCCTGTCCCTGTCCCTGTCCCTGTCCCTGTCCCTGTCCCTGTCCCTGTTCCTGTCCCTGTCCCTGTCCCTGTCCCTGTCCCTGTCCCTGACCCAGTCCCTGTCACTGACCCAGTCCATTTCCCTGTCCCAGTCCCTGTCCCTGTCCCTGTTCCTGTCCCTGTCCCTGTCCCTGTCCCTGTCCCTGTCCCTGTCCCTGACCCAGTCCCTGTCACTGACCCAGTCCATTTCCCTGTCCGTGTCCCTGTCCCTGTCCCTGTCCCTGTCCCTGTCCCTGTCCCTGTCCCTGTCCCTGTCACTGACCCTGTCCCTGTCCCTGTCCCTGTCCCTGTCACTGACCCAGTCCCTGTCCCTGTCCCTGTCCATGTCCCTGTCACTGACCCTGTCCCTGTCCCTGTCCCTGTCCCTGTCACTGACCCTGTCCCTGTCCCTGTCCCTGTCCCTGTCACTGACCCTGTCCCTGTCCCTGTCCCTGTCCCTGTCCCTTTCACTGACCCTGTCCCTGTCCCTGTCCCTGTCCCTGTCCCTGTCCCTGTCCCTGTTCCTGTCCCTGTCCCTGTCCCTATCCCTGTCCCTGTCCCTGTCCCTGTCCCTGTCCCTGTCACTGACCCTGACCCTGTCCCTGTCCCTGTCCCTGTCCCTGTCCCTGACCCTGTCCCTGTCCCTGACCCTGTCCCTGTCCCTGTCCCTGTCCCTGTCCCTGTCCCTGTCCGTGTCCCTGTCCATGTCCCTTTCCCTGTCCCTGTCCCTGTCACTGACCCTGACCCTGTCCCTGTCCCTGTCCCTGTCCCTGTCCCTGTCCCTGACCCTGTCCCTGTCCCTGACCCTGTCCCTGTCCCAGTCCCAGTCCCTGTCCCTGTCCCTGTCCCAGTCCAAGTCCCTGCCCCTGTCCGTGTCCCTGTCCCTTTCACTGACCCAGTCCCTGTCCCTGTCCCTGTCACTGTCCCTGTCCCTGTTCGTGTCCCAGTCCCTGTTCGTGTCCCTGTCCCAGTCCCTGTCCCTGTCCCTGTCCCTGTTCCTGTCACTGACCCAGTCCCTGTCCCTGTCCCAGTCACTGTCCGTGTCCCTGTTCCTGTCCCTGTCCCTGTCCCTGTCCCTGTTCCTGTCCCTGTCCCTGTCCCTGTCCCTGTCTCTGACCCAGTCCCTGTCACTGACCCAGTCCCTGTCCCTGTCCCAGTCCCTGTTCGTGTCCCAGTCCCTGTCCCTGTCCCAGTCACTGTCCGTGTCCCTGTTCCTGTCCCTGTCCCTGTCCCTGTCCCTGTTCCTGTCCCTGTCCCTGTCCCTGTCCCTGTCTCTGTCCCTGTCCCTGTCCCTGTCCCTGTTCCAGTCACTGACCCAGTCCCTGACCCTGTCCCTGTCCCTGTCTCTGTCACTGTCCCTGTCCCTGTCCCTATCCCTGTCCCTGTCCCTGTCCCTGACCCTGACCCTCTCCCTGTCCCTGTCCCTGTCACTGTCCCTGACCCTCTCCCTGTCCCTATCCCTGTCCCTGTCCCTGACACTGTCCCTGTCCCTGTCCCTGTCCCTGACCCTGTCCCAGTCCCTGTCCCTGTCCCTGACCCTGACCCTCTCCCTGTCCCTGTCCCTGTCCCTGCCCCTGTCCCTGTCCCTGTCCCTGACCCTGTCCCTGTCCCTGACCCTGTCCCTGTCCCTGTCCCTGTCCCTGTCCCTGTTCCAGTCACTGACCCAGTCCCTGTCCCTGACGCTGACCCTCTCCCTGTCCCTGTCCCTGTCCCTGTCCCTGTCCCTGTCCCTGTCCCAGTCCCTGTCCCAGTCCCTGTCCCTGACCCTCTCCCTGTCCCTGTCCCTGACCCTCTCCCTGTCCCTGTCCCAGTCCCTGTCCCTGTTCCTGTCACTGACCCAGTCCCTGTCCGGGTCCCTGTCACTGTACGTGTCCCTGTTCCTGTCCCTGTCCCTGTCCCTGTCCCTGTCCCTGTCTCTGTCCCTGTCCCTGTCCCTGCCCCTGTCCCTGTCCCTGTCCCTGTACCTGTCCCTGTCCCTGTCCCTGTCCCTGTCTCTGTCCCTGTCCCTGTATTAATGTGAATGTGAATGTTTAATGTGAGTGTCCCTGTATTACTGACACTGTCCCTGTCCCTGTATTAATGTGAATGTGAATGTTTAATGTGAGTGTCCCTGTATTACTGACACTGTCCCTGTCCCTGTATTAATGTGAATGTGAATGTTTAATGTGAGTGTCCCCGTGTTACTGACACTGTCCCTGTCCCTGTATTAATGTGAATGTGAATGTTTAATGTGAGTGTCCCTGTATTACTGACACTGTCCCTGTATTAATGTGAATGTGAATGTTTAATGTGAGTGTCCCTGTATTACTGACACTGTCCCTGTCCCTGTATTAATGTGAATGTGAGTGTTTAATGTGAGTGTCCCTGTATTACTGACACTGTCCCTGTCCCTGTATTAATGTGAATGTGAATGTTTAATGTGAGTGTCCCTGTATTACTGACACTGTCCCTGTATTAATGTGAATGTGAATGTTTAATGTGAGTGTCCCTGTATTACTGACACTGTCCCTGTCCCTGTATTAATGTGAATGTGAATGTTTAATGTGAGTGTCCCTGTATTACTGACACTGTCCCTGTATTAATGTGAATGTGAATGTTTAATGTGAGTGTCCCTGTATTACTGACACTGTCCCTGTCCCTGTATTAATGTGAATGTGAGTGTTTAATGTGAGTGTCCCTGTATTACTGACACTGTCCCTGTCTCTGTATTAATGTGAATGTGAATGTTTAATGTGAGTGTCCCTGTATTACTGACACTGTCCCTGTCCCTGTATTAATGTGAATGTGAATGTTTAATGTGTGTCCCCGTATTACTGACACTGTCCCTGTCCCTGTATTAATGTGAATGTGAATGTTTAATGTGAGTGTCCCTGTATTACTGACACTGTCCCTGTCCCAGTATTAATGTGAATGTGAATGTTTAATGTGAGTGTCCCTGTGTTACTGACACTGTCCCTGTCCCTGTATTAATGTGAATGTGAATGTTTAATGTGAGTGTCCCTGTATTACTGACACTGTCCCTGTCCCTGTATTAATGTGAATGTGAATGTTTAATGTGAGTGTCCCTGTATTACTGACACTGTCCCTGTCCCTGTATTAATGTGAATGTGAATGTTTAATGTGAGTGTCCCCGTATTACTGACACTGTCCCTGTCCCTGTATTAATGTGAATGTGAATGTTTAATGTGAGTGTCCCTGTATTACTGACACTGTCCCTGTCCCTGTATTAATGTGAATGTGAATGTTTAATGTGAGTGTCCCTGTATTACTGACACTGTCCCTGTCCCTGGATTAATGTGAATGTGAATGTTTAATGTGAGTGTCCCTGTATTACTGACACTGTCCCTGTCCCTGTATTAATGTGAATGTGAATGTTTAATGTGAGTGTCCCCGTATTACTGACACTGTCCCTGTCCCTGTATTAATGTGAATGTGAATGTTTAATGTGAGTGTCCCTGTATTACTGACACTGTCCCTGTCCCTGTATTAATGTGAATGTGAATGTTTAATGTGAGTGTCCCTGTATTACTGACACTGTCCCTGTCCCTGTATTAATGTGAATGTGAATGTTTAATGTGAGTGTCCCTGTATTACTGACACTGTCCCTGTCCCTGTATTAATGTGAATGTGAATGTTTAATGTGAGTGTCCCTGTATTACTGACACTGTCCCTGTCCCTGTATTAATGTGAATGTGAATGTTTAATGTGAGTGTCCCTGTATTACTGACACTGTCCCTGTCCCTGTATTAATGTGAATGTGAATGTTTAATGTGAGTGTCCCTGTATTACTGACACTGTCCCTGTCCCTGTATTAATGTGAATGTGAATGTTTAATGTGAGTGTCCCTGTATTACTGACACTGTCCCTGTCCCTGTATTAATGTGAATGTGAATGTTTAATGTGAGTGTCCCTGTATTACTGACACTGTCGCTGTCCCTGTATTAATGTGAATGTGAGTGTTTAATGTGAGTGTCCCTGTATTACTGACACTGTCCCTGTCCCTGTATTAATGTGAATGTGAATGTTTAATGTGAGTGTCCCTGTATTACTGACACTGTCCCTGTCCCTGTATTAATGTGAATGTGAATGTTTAATGTGAGTGTCCCTGTATTACTGACACTGTCCCTGTCCCTGTATTAATGTGAATGTGAATGTTTAATGTGAGTGTCCCTGTATTACTGACACTGTCCCTGTCCCTGTATTAATGTGAATGTGAATGTTTAATGTGAGTGTCCCCGTATTACTGACACTGTCCCTGTCCCTGTATTAATGTGAATGTGAATGTTTAATGTGAGTGTCCCTGTGTTACTGACACTGTCCCTGTCCCTGTATTAATGTGAATGTGAATGTTTAATGTGAGTGTCCCTGTATTACTGACACTGTCCCTGTCCCTGTATTAATGTGAATGTGAATGTTTAATGTGAGTGTCCCTGTATTACTGACACTGTCCCTGTCCCTGTATTAATGTGAATGTGAATGTTTAATGTGAGTGTCCCCGTATTACTGACACTGTCCCTGTCCCTGTATTAATGTGAATGTGAATGTTTAATGTGAGTGTCCCCGTATTACTGACAGTGTCCCTGTCCCTGTATTAATGTGAATGTGAATGTTTAATGTGAGTGTCCCTGTATTACTGACACTGTCCCTGTCCCTGTATTAATGTGAATGTGAATGTTTAATGTGAGTGTCCCCGTATTACTGACACTGTCCCTGTCCCTGTATTAATGTGAATGTGAATGTTTAATGTGAGTGTCCCCGTATTACTGACACTGTCCCTGTCCCTGTATTAATGTGAATGTGAATGTTTAATGTGTGTGTCCCTGTATTACTGACACTGTCCCTGTCCCTGTATTAATGTGAATGTGAATGTTTAATGTGAGTGTCCCTGTATTACTGACACTGTCCCTGTCCCTGTATTAATGTGAATGTGAATGTTTAATGTGAGTGTCCCTGTGTTACTGACACTGTCCCTGTCCCTGTATTAATGTGAGTGTGAATGTTTAATGTGAGTGTCCCTGTATTACTGACACTGTCCCTGTCCCTGTATTAATGTGAATGTGAATGTTTAATGTGAGTGTCCCTGTATTACTGACACTGTCCCTGTCCCTGTATTAATGTGAATGTGAATGTTTAATGTGAGTGTCCCTGTATTACTGACACTGTCCCTGTCCCTGTATTAATGTGAATGTGAATGTTTAATGTGAGTGTCCCTGTATTACTGACACTGTCCCTGTCCCTGTATTAATGTGAATGTGAATGTTTAATGTGAGTGTCCCTGTGTTACTGACACTGTCCCTGTCCCTGTATTAATGTGAGTGTGAATGTTTAATGTGAGTGTCCCTGTATTACTGACACTGTCCCTGTCCCTGTATTAATGTGAATGTGAATGTTTAATGTGAGTGTCCCTGTATTACTGACACTGTCCCTGTCCCTGTATTAATGTGAATGTGAATGTTTAATGTGAGTGTCCCTGTATTACTGACACTGTCCCTGTCCCTGTATTAATGTGAATGTGAATGTTTAATGTGAGTGTCCCTGTCTTACTGACACTGTCCCTGTCCCTGTATTAATGTGAATGTGAATGTTTAATGTGAGTGTCCCCGTATTACTGACACTGTCCCTGTCCCTGTATTAATGTGAATGTGAATGTTTAATGTGAGTGTCCCTGTATTACTGACACTGTCCCTGTCCTGTATTAATGTGAATGTGAATGTTTAATGTGAGTGTCCCTGTATTACTGACACTGTCCCTGTCCCTGTATTAATGTGAATGTGAATGTTTAATGTGAGTGTCCCTGTGTTACTGACACTGTCCCTGTCCCAGTATTAATGTGAATGTGAATGTTTAATGTGAGTGTCCCTGTATTACTGACACTGTCCCTGTCCCTGTATTAATGTGAATGTGAATGTTTAATGTGAGTGTCCCCGTATTACTGACACTGTCCCTGTCCCTGTATTAATGTGAATGTGAATGTTTAATGTGAGTGTCCCTGTATTACTGACACTGTCCCTGTCCCTGTATTAATGTGAATGTGAATGTTTAATGTGAGTGTCCCTGTATTCCTGACACTGTCCCTGTCCCTGTATTAATGTGAATGTGAATGTTTAATGTGAGTGTCCCTGTATTACTGACACTGTCCCTGTCCCTGTATTAATGTGAATGTGAATGTTTAATGTGAGTGTCCCTGTATTACTGACACTGTCCCTGTCCCTGTATTAATGTGAATGTGAATGTTTAATGTGAGTGTCCCTGTATTACTGACACTGTCCCTGTCCCTGTATTAATGTGAATGTGAATGTTTAATGTGAGTGTCCCTGTATTACTGACACTGTCCCTGTCCCTGTATTAATGTGAATGTGAATGTTTAATGTGAGTGTCCCTGTATTACTGACACTGTCCCTGTCCCTGTATTAATGTGAATGTGAATGTTTAATGTGAGTGTCCCCGTATTACTGACACTGTCCCTGTCCCTGTATTAATGTGAATGTGAATGTTTAATGTGAGTGTCCCCGTATTACTGACACTGTCCCTCTCCCTGTATTAATGTGAATGTGAATGTTTAATGTGAGTGTCCGTGTATTACTGACACTGTCCCTGTCCCTGTATTAATGTGAATGTGAATGTTTAATGTGAGTGTCCCTGTATTACTGACACTGTCCCTGTCCCTGTATTAATGTGAATGTTTAATGTGAGTGTCCCTGTATTACTGACACTGTCCCTGTCCCTGTCCCTGTATTAATGTGAATGTTTAATGTGAGTGTCCCTGTATTACTGACACTGTCCCTGTCCCTGTATTAATGTGAATGTTTAATGTGAGTGTCCCTGTATTACTGACACTGTCCCTGTCCCTGTATTAATGTGAATGTTTAATGTGAGTGTCCCTGTATTACTGACACTGTCCCTGTCCCTGTATTAATGTGAATGTGTATGTTTAATGTGAGTGTCCCTGTATTACTGACACTGTCCCTGTCCCTGTATTAATGTGAATGTGAATGTTTAATGTGAGTTTCCCTGTATTACTGACACTGTCCCTGTCCCTGTATTAATGTGAATGTGAATGTTTAATGTGAGTGTCCCTGTATTACTGACACTGTCCCTGTCCCTGTATTAATGTGAATGTGAATGTTTAATGTGTGTCCCTGTATTACTGACACTGTCCCTGTCCCTGTATTAATGTGAATGTGAATGTTTAATATGAGTGTCCCTGTATTACTGACACTGTCCCTGTCCCTGTATTAATGTGAATGTGAATGTTTAATGTGAGTGTCCCTGTATTACTGACACTGTCCCTGTCCCTGTATTAATGTGAATGTGAATGTTTAATATGAGTGTCCCTGTATTACTGACACTGTCCCTGTCCCTGTATTAATGTGAATGTGAATGTTTAATATGAGTGTCCCTGTATTACTGACACTGTCCCTGTCCCTGTATTAATGTGAATGTGAATGTTTAATGTGAGTGTCCCTGTATTACTGACACTGACCCTGTCCCTGTATTAATGTGAATGTGAATGTTTAATGTGAGTGTCCCTGTGTTACTGACACTGTCCCTGTCCCTGTATTAATGTGAATGTGAATGTTTAATGTGAGTGTCCCTGTATTACTGACACTGTCCCTGTCCCTGTATTAATGTGAATGTGAATGTTTAATGTGAGTGTTCCTGTATTACTGACACTGTCCCTGTCCCTGTATTAATGTGAATGTGAATGTTTAATGTGAGTGTCCCTGTATTACTGACACTGTCCCTGTCCCTGTATTAATGTGAATGTGAATGTTTAATGTGAGTGTCCCTGTGTTACTGACACTGTCCCTGTCCCTGTATTAATGTGAATGTGAATGTTTAATGTGAGTGTCCCTGTGTTACTGACACTGTCCCTGTCCCTGTATTAATGTGAATGTTTAATGTGAGTGTCCCTGTGTTACTGACACTGTCCCTGTCCCAGTATTAATGTGAATGTGTATGTTTAATGTGAGTGTCACTGTATTACTGACACTGTCCCTGTATTAATGTGAATGTGAATGTTTAATGTGAGTGTCACTGTATTACTGACACTGTCCCTGTCCCTGTATTAATGTGAATGTGAATGTTTAATGTGAGTGTTCCTGTATTACAGACACTGTCCCTGTCCCTGTATTAATGTGAATGTGAATGTTTAATGTGAGTGTCCCTGTATTACTGACACTGTCCCTGTCCCTGTATTAATGTGAATGTGAATGTTTAATGTGAGTGTCCCCGTATTACTGACACTGTCCCTGTCCCTGTATTAATGTGAATGTGAATGTTTAATGTGAGTGTCCCTGTGTTACTGACACTGTCCCTGTCCCTGTATTAATGTGAATGTGAATGTTTAATGTGAGTGTCCCTGTATTACTGACACTGTCCCTGTCCCTGTATTAATGTGAATGTGAATGTTTAATGTGAGTGTCCCCGTATTACTGACACTGTCCCTGTCCTGTATTAATGTGAATGTGAATGTTTAATGTGAGTGGCACTGTATTACTGACACTGTCCCTGTCCCTGTATTAATGTGAATGTGAATGTTTAATGTGAGTGTTCCTGTATTACTGACACTGTCCCTGTCCCTGTATTAATGTGAATGTGAATGTTTAATGTGAGTGTCCCTGTATTACTGACACTGTCCCTGTCCCTGTATTAATGTGAATGTGAATGTTTAATGTGAGTGTCCCCGTATTACTGACACTGTCCCTGTCCCTGTATTAATGTGAATGTGAATGTTTAATGTGAGTGTCCCTGTATTACTGACACTGTCCCTGTCCTGTATTAATGTGAATGTGAATGTTTAATGTGAGTGTCCCTGTATTACTGACACTGTCCCTGTCCCTGTATTAATGTGAATGTGAATGTTTAATGTGAGTGTCCCTGTGTTACTGACACTGTCCCTGTCCCTGTATTAATGTGAATGTGAATGTTTAATGTGAGTGTCCCTGTATTACTGACACTGTCCCTGTCCCTGTATTAATGTGAATGTGAATGTTTAATGTGAGTGTCCCTGTATTACTGACACTGTCCCTGTCCCTGTATTAATGTGAATGTGAATGTTTAATGTGAGTGTCCCTGTATTACTGACACTGTCCCTGTCCCTGTATTAATGTGAATGTGAATGTTTAATGTGAGTGTCCCTGTGTTACTGACACTGTCCCTGTCCCTGTATTAATGTGAATGTGAATGTTTAATGTGAGTGTCCCTGTATTACTGACACTGTCCCTGTCCCAGTATTAATGTGAATGTGAATGTTTAATGTGAGTGTCCCTGTATTACTGACACTGTCCCTGTCCCTGTATTAATGTGAATGTGAATGTTTAATGTGAGTGTCCCTGTATTACTGACACTGTCCCTGTCCCTGTATTAATGTGAATGTGAATGTTTAATGTGAGTGTCCCTGTATTACTGACACTGTCCCTGTCCCTGTATTAATGTGAATGTGAATGTTTAATGTGAGTGTCCCTGTATTACTGACACCGTCCCTGTCCCTGTATTAATGTGAATGTGAATGTTTAATGTGAGTGTCCCTGTATTACTGACACCGTCGCTGTCCCTGTATTAATGTGAATGTGAATGTTTAATGTGAGTGTCCCTGTATTACTGACACTGTCCCTGTCCCTGTATTAATGTGAATGTGAATGTTTAATGTGAGTGTCCCTGTATTACTGACACTGTCCCTGTCCCTGTATTAATGTGAATGTGAATGTTTAATGTGAGTGTCCCTGTATTACTGACACCGTCCCTGTCCCTGTATTAATGTGAATGTGAATGTTTAATGTGAGTGTCCCTGTATTACTGACACCGTCCCTGTCCCTGTATTAATGTGAATGTGAATGTTTAATGTGAGTGTCCCCGTATTACTGACACTGTCCCTGTCCCTGTATTAATGTGAATGTGAATGTTTAATGTGAGTGTCCCTGTATTACTGACACCGTCCCTGTCCCTGTATTAATGTGAATGTGAATGTTTAATGTGAGTGTCCCTGTATTACTGACACCGTCCCTGTCCCTGTATTAATGTGAATGTGAATGTTTAATGTGAGTGTCCCCGTATTACTGACACTGTCCCTGTCCCTGTATTAATGTGAATGTGAATGTTTAATGTGAGTGTCCCCGTATTACTGACACTGTCCCTGTCCCTGTATTAATGTGAATGTGAATGTTTAATGTGAGTGTCCCCGTATTACTGACACTGTCCCTGTCCCTGTATTAATGTGAGTGTGAATGTTTAATGTGAGTGTCCCTGTATTACTGACACTGTCCCTGTCCCTGTATTAATGTGAATGTGAATGTTTAATGTGAGTGTCCCTGTATTACTGACACTGTCCCTGTCCCTGTATTAATGTGAATGTGAATGTTTAATGTGAGTGTCCCTGTATTACTGACACTGTCCCTGTCCCTGTATTAATGTGAGTGTGAATGTTTAATGTGAGTGTCCCTGTATTACTGACACTGTCCCTGTCCCTGTATTAATGTGAATGTGAATGTTTAATGTGAGTGTCCCTGTATTACTGACACTGTCCCTGTCCCTGTATTAATGTGAATGTGAATGTTTAATGTGAGTGTCCCTGTATTACTGACACTGTCCCTGTCCCTGTATTAATGTGAATGTGAATGTTTAATGTGAGTGTCCCTGTATTACTGACACTGTCCCTGTCCTGTATTAATGTGAATGTGAATGTTTAATGTGAGTGTCCCTGTATTACTGACACTGTCCCTGTCCCTGTATTAATGTGAATGTGAATGTTTAATGTGAGTGTCCCTGTATTACTGACACTGTCCCTGTCCCTGTATTAATGTGAATGTGAATGTTTAATGTGAGTGTCCCTGTATTACTGACACTGTCCCTGTCCCTGTATTAATGTGAATGTGTATGTTTAATGTGAGTGTCCCTGTATTACTGACACTGTCCCTGTCTCTGTCTCTGTATTAATGTGAATGTGTATGTTTAATGTGAGTGTCCCTGTATTACTGACACTGTCCCTGTCTCTGTCTCTGTATTAATGTGAATGTGAATGTTTAATGTGAGTGTCCCTGTATTACTGACACTGTCCCTGTCCCTGTATTAATGTGAATGTGAATGTTTAATGTGAGTGTCCCCGTATTACTGACACTGTCCCTGTCCCTGTATTAATGTGAATGTGAATGTTTAATGTGAGTGTCCCTGTATTACTGACACTGTCCCTGTCCCTGTATTAATGTGAATGTGAATGTTTAATGTGAGTGTCCCTGTCTTACTGACACTGTCCCTGTCCCTGTATTAATGTGAATGTGAATGTTTAATGTGAGTGTCCCCGTATTACTGACACTGTCCCTGTCCCTGTATTAATGTGAATGTGAATGTTTAATGTGAGTGTCCCTGTATTACTGACACTGTCCCTGTCCCTGTATTAATGTGAATGTGAATGTTTAATGTGAGTGTCCCTGTATTACTGACACTGTCCCTGTCCCTGTATTAATGTGAATGTGAATGTTTAATGTGAGTGTCCCTGTATTACTGACACTGTCCCTGTCCCTGTATTAATGTGAATGTGAATGTTTAATGTGAGTGTCCCTGTATTACTGACACTGTCCCTGTCCCTGTATTAATGTGAATGTGAATGTTTAATGTGAGTGTCCCCGTATTACTGACACTGTCCCTGTCCTTGTATTAATGTGAATGTGAATGTTTAATGTGAGTGTCCCCGTATTACTGACACTGTCCCTGTCCTTGTATTAATGTGAATGTGAATGTTTAATGTGAGTGTCCCTGTATTACTGACACTGTCCCTGTCCTGTATTAATGTGAATGTGAATGTTTAATGTGAGTGTCCCTGTATTACTGACACTGTCCCTGTCCCTGTATTAATGTGAATGTGAATGTTTAATGTGAGTGTCCCTGTGTTACTGACACTGTCCCTGTCCCAGTATTA
Source organism: Chiloscyllium plagiosum (assembly GCF_037043375.1). NCBI lineage: Eukaryota > Metazoa > Chordata > Chondrichthyes > Orectolobiformes > Hemiscylliidae > Chiloscyllium > Chiloscyllium plagiosum. Next base: position 121,518 of record NW_028270190.1, on the reverse strand, counting down.
ATGTGAATGTGAATGTTTAATGTGAGTGTCCCTGTATTACTGACACTGTCCCTGTCCCTGTATTAATGTGAATGTGAATGTTTAATGTGAGTGTCCCCGTATTACTGACACTGTCCCTGTCCCTGTATTAATGTGAATGTGAATGTTTAATGTGAGTGTCCCCGTATTACTGACACTGTCCCAGTCCCTGTATTAATGTGAATGTGAATGTTTAATGTGAGTGTCCCTGTATTACTGACACTGTCCCTGTCCCTGTATTAATGTGAATGTGAATGTTTAATGTGAGTGTCCCTGTATTCCTGACACTGTCCCTGTCCCTGTATTAATGTGAATGTGAATGTTTAATGTGAGTGTCCCCGTATTACTGACACTGTCCCTGTCCCTGTATTAATGTGAATGTGAATGTTTAATGTGAGTGTCCCCGTATTACTGACACTGTCCCTGTCCCTGTATTAATGTGAATGTGAATGTTTAATGTGAGTGTCCCTGTATTACTGACACTGTCCCTGTCCCTGTATTAATGTGAATGTGAATGTTTAATGTGAGTGTCCGTGTATTACTGACACTGTCCCTGTCCCTGTATTAATGTGAATGTTTAATGTGAGTGTCCCTGTATTACTGACACTGTCCCTGTCCCTGTCCCTGTATTAATGTGAATGTTTAATGTGAGTGTCCCTGTATTACTGACACTGTCCCTGTCCGTGTATTAATGTGAATGTGAATGTTTAATGTGAGTGTCCCTGTATTACTGACACTGTCCCTGTCCCTATATTAATGTGAATGTGAATGTTTAATGTGAGTGTCCCTGTATTACTGACACTGTCCCTGTCCCTGTATTAATGTGAATGTGAATGTTTAATGTGAGTGTCCCTGTATTACTGACACTGTCCCTGTCCCTGTATTAATGTGAATGTTTAATGTGAGTGTCCCTGTATTACTGACACTGTCCCAGTCCCTGTATTAATGTGAATGTTTAATGTGAGTGTCCCTGTATTACTGACACTGTCCCTGTCCCTGTATTAATGTGAATGTGTATGTTTAATGTGAGTGTCCCTGTATTACTGACACTGTCCCTGTCCCTGTATTAATGTGAATGTGAATGTTTAATGTGAGTGTCCCTGTATTACTGACACTGTCCCTGTCCCTGTATTAATGTGAATGTGAATGTTTAATGTGAGTGTCCCTGTATTACTGACACTGTCCCTGTCCCTGTATTAATGTGAATGTGAATGTTTAATGTGTGTCCCTGTATTACTGACACTGTCCCTGTCCCTGTATTAATGTGAATGTGAATGTTTAATGTGAGTGTCCCTGTATTACTGACACTGTCCCTGTCCCTGTATTAATGTGAATGTGAATGTTTAATGTGAGTGTCCCTGTGTTACTGACACTGTCCCTGTCCCTGTATTAATGTGAATGTGAATGTTTAATGTGAGTGTCCCTGTGTTACTGACACTGTCCCTGTCCCTGTATTAATGTGAATGTGAATGTTTAATGTGAGTGTCCCTGTGTTACTGACACTGTCCCTGTCCCTGTATTAATGTGAATGTGAATGTTTAATGTGAGTGTCCCTGTGTTACTGACACTGTCCCTGTCCCAGTATTAATGTGAATGTGTATGTTTAATGTGAGTGTCACTGTATTACTGACACTGTCCCTGTATTAATGTGAATGTGAATGTTTAATGTGAGTGTCCCTGTATTACTGACACTGTCCCTGTCCCTGTATTAATGTGAATGTGAATGTTTAATGTGAGTGTTCCTGTATTACTGACACTGTCCCTGTCCCTGTATTAATGTGAATGTGAATGTTTAATGTGAGTGTCCCTGTATTACTGACACTGTCCCTGTCCCTGTATTAATGTGAATGTGAATGTTTAATGTGAGTGTCCCTGTATTACTGACACTGTCCCTGTCCCTGTATTAATGTGAATGTGAATGTTTAATGTGAGTGTCCCCGTATTACTGACACTGTCCCTGTCCCTGTATTAATGTGAATGTGAATGTTTAATGTGAGTGTCCCTGTATTACTGACACTGTCCCTGTCCCTGTATTAATGTGAATGTGAGTGTTTAATGTGAGTGTCCCTGTATTACTGACACTGTCCCTGTCCCTGTATTAATGTGAATGTGAATGTTTAATGTGAGTGTCCCTGTATTACTGACACTGTCCCTGTCCCTGTATTAATGTGAATGTGAATGTTTAATGTGAGTGTCGCTGTATTACTGACACTGTCCCTGTCCCTGTATTAATGTGAATGTGAATGTTTAATGTGAGTGTCCCTGTATTACTGACACTGTCCCTGTCCCTGTATTAATGTGAATGTGAATGTTTAATGTGAGTGTCCCTGTGTTACTGACACTGTCCCTGTCCCTGTATTAATGTGAATGTGAATGTTTAATGTGAGTGTCCCTGTATTACTGACACTGTCCCTGTCCTGTATTAATGTGAATGTGAATGTTTAATGTGAGTGTCCCTGTATTACTGACACTGTCCCTGTCCCTGTATTAATGTGAATGTGAATGTTTAATGTGAGTGTCCCTGTGTTACTGACACTGTCCCTGTCCCAGTATTAATGTGAATGTGAATGTTTAATGTGAGTGTCCCTGTATTACTGACACTGTCCCTGTCCCTGTATTAATGTGAATGTGAATGTTTAATGTGAGTGTCCCTGTATTACTGACACTGTCCCTGTCCCTGTATTAATGTGAATGTGAATGTTTAATGTGAGTGTCCCTGTATTACTGACACTGTCCCTGTCCCTGTATTAATGTGAATGTGAATGTTTAATGTGAGTGTCCCTGTATTACTGACACTGTCCCTGTCCCTGTATTAATGTGAATGTGAATGTTTAATGTGTGTCCCTGTATTACTGACACTGTCCCTGTCCCTGTATTAATGTGAATGTGAATGTTTAATGTGAGTGTCCCTGTATTACTGACACTGTCCCTGTCCCTGTATTAATGTGAATGTGAATGTTTAATGTGAGTGTCCCTGTATTACTGACACTGTCCCTGTCCCTGTATTAATGTGAATGTGAATGTTTAATGTGAGTGTCCCTGTATTACTGACACTGTCCCTGTCCCTGTATTAATGTGAATGTGAATGTTTAATGTGAGTGTCCCTGTATTACTGACACTGTCCCTGTCCCTGTATTAATGTGAATGTGAATGTTTAATGTGAGTGTCCCTGTATTACTGACACCGTCCCTGTCCCTGTATTAATGTGAATGTGAATGTTTAATGTGAGTGTCCCTGTATTACTGACACCGTCCCTGTCCCTGTATTAATGTGAATGTGAATGTTTAATGTGAGTGTCCCTGTATTACTGACACCGTCCCTGTCCCTGTATTAATGTGAATGTGAATGTTTAATGTGAGTGTCCCTGTATTACTGACACTGTCCCAGTCCCTGTATTAATGTGAATGTGAATGTTTAATGTGAGTGTCCCCGTATTACTGACACTGTCCCTGTCCCTGTATTAATGTGAATGTGAATGTTTAATGTGAGTGTCCCTGTATTACTGACACTGTCCCTGTCCCTGTATTAATGTGAATGTGAATGTTTAATGTGAGTGTCCCTGTATTACTGACACTGTCCCTGTCCCTGTATTAATGTGAATGTGAATGTTTAATGTGAGTGTCCCTGTATTACTGACACTGTCCCTGTCCCTGTATTAATGTGAATGTGAATGTTTAATGTGAGTGTCCCTGTATTACTGACACTGTCCCTGTCCTTGTATTAATGTGAGTGTGAATGTTTAATGTGAGTGTCCCTGTATTACTGACACTGTCCCTGTCCCTGTATTAATGTGAATGTGAATGTTTAATGTGAGTATCCCTGTATTACTGACACTGTCCCTGTCCCTGTATTAATGTGAATGTGAATGTTTAATGTGAGTGTCCCTGTATTATTGACACTGTCCCTGTCCCTGTATTAATGTGAATGTGAATGTTTAATGTGAGTGTCCCAGCATTACTGACACTGTCCCTGTCCCTGTATTAATGAGAATGTGAATGTTTAATGTGAGTGTCCCCGTATTACTGACACTGTCCCTGTCCCTGTATTAATGTGAATGTGAATGTTTAATGTGAGTGTCCCTGTATTACTGACACTGTCCCTGTCCCTGTATTAATGTGAATGTGAATGTTTAATGTGAGTGTCCCTGTCTTACTGACACTGTCCCTGTCCCTGTATTAATGTGAATGTGAATGTTTAATGTGAGTGTCCCTGTATTACTGACACTGTCCCTGTCCCTGTATTAATGTGAATGTGAATGTTTAATGTGAGTGTCCCTGTATTACTGACACTGTCCCTGTCCCTGTATTAATGTGAATGTGAATGTTTAATGTGAGTGTCCCTGTATTACTGACACTGTCCCTGTCCCTGTATTAATGTGAATGTGAATGTTTAATGTGAGTGTCCCCGTATTACTGACACTGTCCCTGTCCCTGTATTAATGTGAATGTGAATGTTTAATGTGAGTGTCCCTGTATTACTGACACTGTCCCTGTCCTGTATTAATGTGAATGTGAATGTTTAATGTGAGTGTCCCTGTATTACTGACACTGTCCCTGTCCCTGTATTAATGTGAATGTGAATGTTTAATGTGAGTGTCCCTGTGTTACTGACACTGTCCCTGTCCCAGTATTAATGTGAATGTGAATGTTTAATGTGAGTGTCCCTGTATTACTGACACTGTCCCTGTCCCTGTATTAATGTGAATATGAATGTTTAATGTGAGTGTCCCCGTATTACTGACACTGTCCCTGTCCCTGTATTAATGTGAATGTGAATGTTTAATGTGAGTGTCCCCGTATTACTGACACTGTCCCTGTCCCTGTATTAATGTGAATGTGAATGTTTAATGTGAGTGTCCCTGTATTACTGACACTGTCCCTGTCCCTGTATTAATGTGAATGTGAATGTTTAATGTGAGTGTCCCTGTATTACTGACACTGTCCCTGTCCCTGTATTAATGTGAATGTGAATGTTTAATGTGAGTGTCCCTGTATTACTGACACTGTCCCTGTCCCTGTATTAATGTGAATGTGAATGTTTAATGTGAGTGTCCCTGTATTACTGACACTGTCCCTGTCCCTATATTAATGTGAATGTGAATGTTTAATGTGAGTGTCCCTGTATTACTGACACTGTCCCTGTCCCTGTATTAATGTGAATGTGAATGTTTAATGTGAGTGTCCCTGTATTACTGACACTGTCCCTGTCCCTATATTAATGTGAATGTGAATGTTTAATGTGAGTGTCCCTGTATTACTGACACTGTCCCTGTCCCTGTATTAATGTGAATGTGAATGTTTAATGTGAGTGTCCCTGTATTACTGACACTGTCCCTGTCCCTGTATTAATGTGAATGTGAATGTTTAATGTGAGTGTCCCTGTATTACTGACACTGTCCCTGTCCCTGTATTAATGTGAATGTGAATGTTTAACGTGAGTGTCCCTGTATTACTGACACTGTCCCTGTCCCTGTATTAATGTGAATGTGAATGTTTAATGTGAGTGTCCCTGTATTACTGACACTGTCCCTGTCCCTGTATTAATGTGAATGTGAATGTTTAATGTGAGTGTCCCTGTATTACTGACACTGTCCCTGTCGGTGTATTAATGTGAATGTGAATGTTTAATGTGAGTGTCCCTGTATTACTGACACTGTCCCTGTCCCTGTATTAATGTGAATGTGAATGTTTAATGTGAGTGTCCCTGTATTACTGACACTGTCCCTGTCCCTATATTAATGTGAATGTGAATGTTTAATGTGAGTGTCCCTGTATTACTGACACTGTCCCTGTCCCTATATTAATGTGAATGTGAATGTTTAATGTGAGTGTCCCTGTATTACTGACACTGTCCCTGTCCCTGTATTAATGTGAATGTGAATGTTTAATGTGAGTGTCCCTGTATTACTGACACTGTCCCTGTCCCTGTATTAATGTGAATGTGAATGTTTAATGTGAGTGTCCCTGTATTACTGACACTGTCCCTGTCCCTGTATTAATGTGAATGTGAATGTTTAATGTGAGTGTCCCTGTATTACTGACACTGTCCCTGTCCCTGTATTAATGTGAATGTGAATGTTTAATGTGAGTGTCCCTGTATTACTGACACTGTCCCTGTCCGTGTATTAATGTGAATGTGAATGTTTAACGTGAGTGTCCCTGTATTACTGACACTGTCCCTGTCCCTGTATTAATGTGAATGTGAATGTTTAATGTGAGTGTCCCTGTATTACTGACACTGTCCCTGTCCCTGTATTAATGTGAATGTGAATGTTTAATGTGAGTGTCCCTGTATTACTGACACTGTCCCTGTCCCTGTATTAATGTGAATGTGAATGTTTAATGTGAGTGTCCCTGTATTACTGACACTGTCCCTGTCCCTGTATTAATGTGAATGTGAATGTTTAATGTGAGTGTCCCTGTATTACTGACACTGTCCCTGTCTCTGTATTAATGTGAATGTGAATGTTTAATGTGAGTGTCCCTGTATTACTGACACTGTCCCTGTCCCTGTATTAATGTGAATGTGAATGTTTAATGTGAGTGTCCCTGTATTACTGACACTGTCCCTGTCCCTGTATTAATGTGAATGTGAATGTTTAATGTGAGTGTCCCTGTATTACTGACACTGTCCCTGTCCCTGTATTAATGTGAATGTGAATGTTTAATGTGAGTGTCCCTGTATTACTGACACTGTCCCTGTCCCTGTATTAATGTGAATGTGAATGTTTAATGTGAGTGTCCCTGTATTACTGACACTGTCCCTGTCCCTGTATTAATGTGAATGTGAATGTTTAATGTGAGTGTCCCTGTATTCCTGACACTGTCCCTGTCCCTGTATTAATGTGAATGTGAATGTTTAATGTGAGTGTCCCTGTATTCCTGACACTGTCCCTGTCCCTGTATTAATGTGAATGTGAATGTTTAATGTGAGTGTCCCTGTGTTACTGACACTGTCCCTGTCTTAATGTGAATGTGTATGTTTAATGTGAGTGTCCCTGTATTACTGACACTGTCCCTGTCCCTGTATTAATGTGAATGTGAGTGTTTAATGTGAGTGTCCCTGTATTACTGACACTGTCCCTGTCCCTGTATTAATGTGAATGTGAATGTTTAATGTGAGTGTCCCTGTATTACTGACACTGTCCCTGTCCCTGTATTAATGTGAATGTGAATGTTTAATGTGAGTGTCCCTGTATTACTGACACTGTCCCTGTCCCTATATTAATGTGAACGTGAATGTTTAATGTGAGTGTCCCTGTATTACTGACACTGTCCCTGTCCCTGTATTAATGTGAGTGTGAATGTTTAATGTGAGTGTCCCCGTATTACTGACACTGTCCCTGTCCCTGTATTAATGTGAATGTGAATGTTTAATGTGAGTGTCCCTGTATTACTGACACTGTCCCTGTCCCTGTATTAATGTGAATGTGAATGTTTAATGTGAGTGTCCCTGTATTACTGACACTGTCCCTGTCCCTATATTAATGTGAATGTGAATGTTTAATGTGAGTGTCCCTGTATTACTGACACTGTCCCTGTCCCTGTATTAATGTGAATGTGAATGTTTAATGTGAGTGTCCCTGTATTACTGACACTGTCCCTGTCCCTATATTAATGTGAATGTGAATGTTTAATGTGGGTGTCCCTGTATTACTGACACTGTCCCTGTCCCTATATTAATGTGAATGTGAATGTTTAATGTGAGTGTCCCTGTATTACTGACACTGTCCCTGTCCCTGTATTAATGTGAATGTGAATGTTTAACGTGAGTGTCCCTGTATTACTGACACTGTCCCTGTCTCTGTATTAATGTGAATGTGAATGTTTAATGTGAGTGTCCCTGTATTACTGACACTGTCCCTGTCCCTGTATTAATGTGAATGTGAATGTTTAATGTGAGTGTCCCTGTATTACTGACACTGTCCCTGTCCCTGTATTAATGTGAATGTGAATGTTTAATGTGAGTGTCCCTGTATTACTGACACTGTCGCTGTCCCTGTATTAATGTGAATGTGAATGTTTAATGTGAGTGTCCCTGTATTACTGACACTGTCCCTGTCCCTGTATTAATGTGAATGTGAGTGTTTAATGTGAGTGTCCCTGTATTACTGACACTGTCCCTGTCCCTGTATTAATGTGAATGTGAATGTTTAATGTGAGTGTCCCTGTATTACTGACACTGTCCCTGTCTCTGTATTAATGTGAATGTGAATGTTTAATGTGAGTGTCCCCGTATTACTGACACTGTCCCTGTCCCTGTATTAATGTGAATGTGAATGTTTAATGTGAGTGTCCCTGTGTTACTGACACTGTCCCTGTCCCTGTATTAATGTGAATGTGAATGTTTAATGTGAGTGTCCCTGTATTACTGACACTGTCCCTGTCCCTGTATTAATGTGAATGTGAATGTTTAATGTGAGTGTCCCTGTGTTACTGACACTGTCCCTGTCCCTGTATTAATGTGAATGTGAGTGTTTAATGTGAGTGTCCCTGTGTTACTGACACTGTCCCTGTCCCTGTATTAATGTGAATGTGAATGTTTAATGTGAGTGTCCCTGTATTACTGACACTGTCCCTGTCCCTGTATTAATGTGAATGTGAATGTTTAATGTGAGTGTCCCTGTGTTACTGACACTGTCCCTGTCCCTGTATTAATGTGAATGTGAATGTTTAATGTGAGTGTCCCTGTATTACTGACACTGTCCCTGTCCCTGTATTAATGTGAATGTGAGTGTTTAATGTGAGTGTCCCTGTATTACTGACACTGTCCCTGTCCCTGTATTAATGTGAATGTGAATGTTTAACGTGAGTGTCCCTGTATTACTGACACTGTACCTGCCCCTGTATTAATGTGAATGTGAATGTTTAATGTGAGTGTCCCTGTATTACTGACACTGTCCCTGTCCGTGTATTAATGTGAATGTGAATGTTTAATGTGAGTGTCCCTGTATTACTGACACTGTCCCTGTCTCTGTATTAATGTGAATGTGAATGTTTAATGTGAGTGTCCCTGTATTACTGACACTGTCCCTGTCTCTGCCCCTGTATTAATGTGAATGTGAATGTTTAATGTGAGTGTCCCTGTATTACTGACACTGTCCCTGTCCGTGTATTAATGTGAATGTGAATGTTTAATGTGAGTGTCCCTGTATTACTGACACTGTACCTGTCCCTGTATTAATGTGAATGTGAATGTTTAATGTGAGTGTCCCTGTATTACTGACACTGTCCCTGTCTCTGTCTCTGTATTAATGTGAATGTGAATGTTTAATGTGAGTGTCCCTGTATTACTGACACTGTCCCTGTCCCTGTATTAATGTGAATGTGAATGTTTAATGTGAGTGTCCCTGTATTACTGACACTGTCCCTGTCTCTGTATTAATGTGAATGTGAATGTTTAATGTGAGTGTCCCTGTATTACTGACACTGTCCCTGTTCCTGTATTAATGTGAATGTGAATGTTTAATGTGAGTGTCCCTGTATTACTGACACTGTCCCTGTCCCTGTATTAATGTGAATGTGAATGTTTAATCTGAGTGTCCCTGTATTACTGACACTGTCCCTGTCTCTGTATTAATGTGAATGTGAATGTTTAATGTGAGTGTCCCTGTATTACTGACACTGTCCCTGTCCCTGTATTAATGTGAATGTGAATGTTTAATGTGAGTGTCCCTGTATTACTGACACTGTCCCTGTCTCTGTATTAATGTGAATGTGAATGTTTAATGTGAGTGTCCCTGTATTACTGACACTGTCCCTGTATTAATGTGAATGTGAATGTTTAATGTGAGTGTCCCTGTATTACTGACACTGTCCCTGTCCCTGTATTAATGTGAATGTGAATGTTTAATGTGTGTGTCCCTGTATTACTGACACTGTCCCTGTCCCTGTATTAATGTGAATGTGAATGTTTAATGTGAGTGTCCCTGTATTATTGACACTGTCCCTGTCCCTGTATTAATGTGAATGTGTATGTTTAATGTGAGTGTCCCCGTATTACTGACACTGTCCCTGTCCCTGTATTAATGTGAATGTGAATGTTTAATGTGAGTGTCCCTGTATTACTGACACTGTCCCTGTATTAATGTGAATGTGAATGTTTAATGTGAGTGTCCCTGTATTACTGACACTGTCCCTGTCCCTGTATTAATGTGAATGTGAATGTTTAATGTGAGTGTCCGTGTATTACTGACACTGTCCCTGTCCCTGTATTAATGTGAATGTGAGTGTTTAATGTGAGTGTCCCTGTATTACTGACACTGTCCCTGTCCCTGTATTAATGTGAATGTGAATGTTTAATGTGAGTGTCCCCGTATTACTGACACTGTCCCTGTCCCTGTATTAATGTGAATGTGAATGTTTAATGTGAGTGTCCCTGTATTACTGACACTGTCCCTGTCCCTGTATTAATGTGAATGTGAATGTTTAATGTGAGTGTCCCTGTATTACTGACACTGTCCCTGTCCCTGTATTAATGTGAATGTGAATGTTTAATGTGAGTGTCCCTGTATTACTGACACTGTCCCTGTCCCTGTATTAATGTGAATGTGAATGTTTAATGTGAGTGTCCCTGTATTACTGACACTGTCCCTGTCCCTGTATTAATGTGAATGTGAATGTTTAATGTGAGTGTCCCTGTATTACTGACACTGTCCCTGTCCCTGTATTAATGTGAATGTGAATGTTTAATGTGAGTGTCCCTGTATTACTGACACTGTCCCTGTCCCTGTATTAATGTGAATGTGAATGTTTAATGTGAGTGTCCCTGTATTACTGACACTGTCCCTGTCCCTGTATTAATGTTAATGTGAATGTTTAATGTGAGTGTCCCTGTATTACTGACACTGTCCCTGTCCCTGTATTAATGTGAATGTGAATGTTTAATGTGAGTGTCCCTGTATTACTGACACTGTCCCTGTCCCTGTATTAATGTGAATGTGAATGTTTAATGTGAGTGTCCCTGTATTACTGTCCCTGTCCCTGTCCCTGTATTAATGTGAATGTGAATGTTTAATGTGAGTGTCCCTGTATTACTGACACTGTCCCTGTCCCTGTATTAATGTGAATGTGAATGTTTAATGTGAGTGTCCCTGTATTACTGACACTGTCCCTGTCCCTGTATTAATGTGAATGTGAATGTTTAATGTGAGTGTCCCTGTATTACTGACACTGTCCCTGTCCCTGTATTAATGTGAATGTGAATGTTTAATGTGAGTGTCCCTGTATTACTGACACTGTCCCTGTCCCTGTATTAATGTTAATGTGAATGTTTAATGTGAGTGTCCCTGTATTACTGACACTGTCCCTGTCCCTGTATTAATGTTAATGTGAATGTTTAATGTGAGTGTCCCTGTATTACTGACACTGTCCCTGTCCCTGTATTAATGTGAATGTGAATGTTTAATGTGAGTGTCCCTGTATTCCTGACACTGTCCCTGTCCCTGTATTAATGTGAATGTGAATGTTTAATGTGAGTGTCCCCGTATTACTGACACTGTCCCTGTCCCTGTATTAATGTGAATGTGAATGTTTAATGTGAGTGTCCCCGTATTACTGACACTGTCCCTGTCCCTGTATTAATGTGAATGTGAATGTTTAATGTGAGTGTCCCTGTATTACTGACACTGTCCCTGTCCCTGTATTAATGTGAATGTGAATGTTTAATGTGAGTGTCCGTGTATTACTGACACTGTCCCTGTCCCTGTATTAATGTGAATGTTTAATGTGAGTGTCCCTGTATTACTGACACTGTCCCTGTCCCTGTCCCTGTATTAATGTGAATGTTTAATGTGAGTGTCCCTGTATTACTGACACTGTCCCTGTCCGTGTATTAATGTGAATGTGAATGTTTAATGTGAGTGTCCCTGTATTACTGACACTGTCCCTGTCCCTATATTAATGTGAATGTGAATGTTTAATGTGAGTGTCCCTGTATTACTGACACTGTCCCTGTCCCTGTATTAATGTGAATGTGAATGTTTAATGTGAGTGTCCCTGTATTACTGACACTGTCCCTGTCCCTGTATTAATGTGAATGTTTAATGTGAGTGTCCCTGTATTACTGACACTGTCCCAGTCCCTGTATTAATGTGAATGTTTAATGTGAGTGTCCCTGTATTACTGACACTGTCCCTGTCCCTGTATTAATGTGAATGTGTATGTTTAATGTGAGTGTCCCTGTATTACTGACACTGTCCCTGTCCCTGTATTAATGTGAATGTGAATGTTTAATGTGAGTGTCCCTGTATTACTGACACTGTCCCTGTCCCTGTATTAATGTGAATGTGAATGTTTAATGTGAGTGTCCCTGTATTACTGACACTGTCCCTGTCCCTGTATTAATGTGAATGTGAATGTTTAATGTGTGTCCCTGTATTACTGACACTGTCCCTGTCCCTGTATTAATGTGAATGTGAATGTTTAATGTGAGTGTCCCTGTATTACTGACACTGTCCCTGTCCCTGTATTAATGTGAATGTGAATGTTTAATGTGAGTGTCCCTGTGTTACTGACACTGTCCCTGTCCCTGTATTAATGTGAATGTGAATGTTTAATGTGAGTGTCCCTGTGTTACTGACACTGTCCCTGTCCCTGTATTAATGTGAATGTGAATGTTTAATGTGAGTGTCCCTGTGTTACTGACACTGTCCCTGTCCCTGTATTAATGTGAATGTGAATGTTTAATGTGAGTGTCCCTGTGTTACTGACACTGTCCCTGTCCCAGTATTAATGTGAATGTGTATGTTTAATGTGAGTGTCACTGTATTACTGACACTGTCCCTGTATTAATGTGAATGTGAATGTTTAATGTGAGTGTCCCTGTATTACTGACACTGTCCCTGTCCCTGTATTAATGTGAATGTGAATGTTTAATGTGAGTGTTCCTGTATTACTGACACTGTCCCTGTCCCTGTATTAATGTGAATGTGAATGTTTAATGTGAGTGTCCCTGTATTACTGACACTGTCCCTGTCCCTGTATTAATGTGAATGTGAATGTTTAATGTGAGTGTCCCTGTATTACTGACACTGTCCCTGTCCCTGTATTAATGTGAATGTGAATGTTTAATGTGAGTGTCCCCGTATTACTGACACTGTCCCTGTCCCTGTATTAATGTGAATGTGAATGTTTAATGTGAGTGTCCCTGTATTACTGACACTGTCCCTGTCCCTGTATTAATGTGAATGTGAATGTTTAATGTGTGTCCCTGTATTACTGACACTGTCCCTGTCCCTGTATTAATGTGAATGTGAATGTTTAATGTGAGTGTCCCTGTATTACTGACACTGTCCCTGTCCCTGTATTAATGTGAATGTGAATGTTTAATGTGAGTGCCCCTGTATTACTGACACTGTCCCTGTCCTGTATTAATGTGAATGTGAATGTTTAATGTGAGTGTCCCTGTATTACTGACACTGTCCCTGTCCCTGTATTAATGTGAATGTGAATGTTTAATGTGAGTGTCCCTGTGTTACTGACACTGTCCCTGTCCCAGTATTAATGTGAATGTGAATGTTTAATGTGAGTGTCCCTGTATTACTGACACTGTCCCTGTCCCTGTATTAATGTGAATGTGAATGTTTAATGTGAGTGTCCCTGTATTACTGACACTGTCCCTGTCCCTGTATTAATGTGAATGTGAATGTTTAATGTGAGTGTCCCTGTATTACTGACACTGTCCCTGTCCCTGTATTAATGTGAATGTGAATGTTTAATGTGAGTGTCCCTGTATTACTGACACTGTCCCTGTCCCTGTATTAATGTGAATGTGAATGTTTAATGTGTGTCCCTGTATTACTGACACTGTCCCTGTCCCTGTATTAATGTGAATGTGAATGTTTAATGTGAGTGTCCCTGTATTACTGACACTGTCCCTGTCCCTGTATTAATGTGAATGTGAATGTTTAATGTGAGTGTCCCTGTATTACTGACACTGTCCCTGTCCCTGTATTAATGTGAATGTGAATGTTTAATGTGAGTGTCCCTGTATTACTGACACTGTCCCTGTCCCTGTATTAATGTGAATGTGAATGTTTAATGTGAGTGTCCCTGTATTACTGACACTGTCCCTGTCCCTGTATTAATGTGAATGTGAATGTTTAATGTGAGTGTCCCTGTATTACTGACACCGTCCCTGTCCCTGTATTAATGTGAATGTGAATGTTTAATGTGAGTGTCCCTGTATTACTGACACCGTCCCTGTCCCTGTATTAATGTGAATGTGAATGTTTAATGTGAGTGTCCCTGTATTACTGACACCGTCCCTGTCCCTGTATTAATGTGAATGTGAATGTTTAATGTGAGTGTCCCTGTATTACTGACACTGTCCCAGTCCCTGTATTAATGTGAATGTGAATGTTTAATGTGAGTGTCCCCGTATTACTGACACTGTCCCTGTCCCTGTATTAATGTGAATGTGAATGTTTAATGTGAGTGTCCCTGTATTACTGACACTGTCCCTGTCCCTGTATTAATGTGAATGTGAATGTTTAATGTGAGTGTCCCTGTATTACTGACACTGTCCCTGTCCCTGTATTAATGTGAATGTGAATGTTTAATGTGAGTGTCCCTGTATTACTGACACTGTCCCTGTCCCTGTATTAATGTGAATGTGAATGTTTAATGTGAGTGTCCCTGTATTACTGACACTGTCCCTGTCCTTGTATTAATGTGAGTGTGAATGTTTAATGTGAGTGTCCCTGTATTACTGACACTGTCCCTGTCCCTGTATTAATGTGAATGTGAATGTTTAATGTGAGTGTCCCCGTATTACTGACACTGTCCCTGTCCTGTATTAATGTGAATGTGAATGTTTAATGTGAGTGTCCCTGTATTACTGACACTGTCCCTGTCCCTGTATTAATGTGAATGTGAATGTTTAATGTGAGTGTCCCTGTATTACTGACACTGTCCCTGTCCCTGTATTAATGTGAATGTGAATGTTTAATGTGAGTGTCCCTGTATTACTGACACTGTCCCTGTCCCTGTATTAATGTGAATGTGAATGTTTAATGTGAGTGTCCCTGTCTTACTGACACTGTCCCTGTCCCTGTATTAATGTGAATGTGAATGTTTAATGTGAGTGTCCCTGTAT
The DNA here is from genome assembly GCF_037043375.1 of Chiloscyllium plagiosum. Classification (NCBI taxonomy): domain Eukaryota; kingdom Metazoa; phylum Chordata; class Chondrichthyes; order Orectolobiformes; family Hemiscylliidae; genus Chiloscyllium; species Chiloscyllium plagiosum. The sequence continues at coordinate 106,404 of NW_028270190.1, read as the reverse complement.
TACTGACACTGTCCCTGTCCCTGTATTAATGTGAATGTGAATGTTTAATGTGAGTGTCCCTGTATTACTGACACTGTCCCTGTCCCTGTATTAATGTGAATGTGAATGTTTAATGTGAGTGTCCCTGTATTACTGACACTGTCCCTGTCCCTGTATTAATGTGAATGTGAATGTTTAATGTGAGTGTCCCCGTATTACTGACACTGTCCCTGTCCCTGTATTAATGTGAATGTGAATGTTTAATGTGAGTGTCCCTGTATTACTGACACTGTCCCTGTCCTGTATTAATGTGAATGTGAATGTTTAATGTGAGTGTCCCTGTATTACTGACACTGTCCCTGTCCCTATATTAATGTGAATGTGAATGTTTAATGTGAGTGTCCCTGTATTACTGACACTGTCCCTGTCCCTATATTAATGTGAATGTGAATGTTTAATGTGAGTGTCCCCGTATTACTGACACTGTCCCTGTCCCTGTATTAATGTGAATGTGAATGTTTAATGTGAGTGTCCCTGTATTACTGACACTGTCCCTGTCCCTGTATTAATGTGAATGTGAGTGTTTAATGTGAGTGTCCCTGTATTACTGACACTGTCCCTGTCCCTGTATTAATGTGAATGTGAGTGTTTAATGTGAGTGTCCCTGTATTACTGACACTGTCCCTGTCTCTGTATTAATGTGAATGTGAGTGTTTAATGTGAGTGTCCCTGTATTACTGACACTGTCCCTGTCCCTGTATTAATGTGAATGTGAATGTTTAATGTGAGTGTCCCTATATTACTGACACTGTCCCTGTCCCTGTATTAATGTGAATGTGAATGTTTAATGTGAGTGTCCCTGTATTACTGACACTGTCCCTGTCCCTGTATTAATGTGAATGTGAATGTTTAATGTGAGTGTCCCTGTATTACTGACACTGTCCCTGTCCCTGTATTAATGTGAATGTGAATGTTTAATGTGAGTGTCCCTGTATTACTGACACTGTCCCTGTCCCTGTATTAATGTGAATGTGAATGTTTAATGTGAGTGTCCCTGTATTACTGTCACTGTCCCTGTCCCTGTATTAATGTGAATGTGAATGTTTAATGTGAGTGTCCCTGTATTACTGACACTGTCCCTGTCCCTGTATTAATGTGAATGTGAATGTTTAATGTGAGTGTCCCTGTATTACTGACACTGTCCCTGTCCCTGTATTAATGTGAATGTGAATGTTTAATGTGAGTGTCCCTGTATTACTGTCACTGTCCCTGTCCCTGTATTAATGTGAATGTGAATGTTTAATGTGAGTGTCCCTGTATTACTGACACTGTCCCTGTCCCTGTATTAATGTGAATGTGAATGTTTAATGTGAGTGTCCCTGTGTTACTGACACTGTCCCTGTCCCAGTATTAATGTGAATGTTTAATGTGAGTGTCCCTGTATTACTGACACTGTCCCTGTCCCTGTATTAATGTGAATATGAATGTTTAATGTGAGTGTCCCCGTATTACTGACACTGTCCCTGTCCCTGTATTAATGTGAATGTGAATGTTTAATGTGAGTGTCCCTGTATTACTGACACTGTCCCTGTCCCTGTATTAATGTGAATGTGAATGTTTAACGTGAGTGTCCCTGTATTACTGACACTGTCCCTGTCCCTGTATTAATGTGAATGTGAGTGTTTAATGTGAGTGTCCCTGTGTTACTGACACTGTCCCTGTCCCTGTATTAATGTGAATGTGAATGTTTAATGTGAGTGTCCCTGTATTACTGACACTGTCCCTGTCCCTGTATTAATGTGAATGTGAATGTTTAATGTGAGTGTCCCTGTATTACTGACACTGTCCCTGTCGGTGTATTAATGTTAATGTGAATGTTTAATGTGAGTGTCCCTGTATTACTGACACTGTCCCTGTCCCTGTATTAATGTGAATGTGAATGTTTAATGTGAGTGTCCCTGTATTACTGACACTGTCCCTGTCCCTGTATTAATGTGAATGTGAATGTTTAATGTGAGTGTCCCTGTATTACTGACACTGTCCCTGTCTCTGTATTAATGTGAATGTGAATGTTTAATGTGAGTGTCCCTGTATTACTGACACTGTCCCTGTCTCTGTATTAATGTGAATGTGAATGTTTAATGTGAGTGTCCCTGTATTACTGACACTGTCCCTGTCCCTGTATTAATGTGAATGTGAATGTTTAATGTGAGTGTCCCTGTATTACTGACACTGTCCCTGTCCCTATATTAATGTGAATGTGAATGTTTAATGTGAGTGTCCCTGTATTACTGACACTGTCCCTGTCCCTGTATTAATGTGAATGTGAATGTTTAATGTGAGTGTCCCTGTATTACTGACACTGTCCCTGTCCCTATATTAATGTGAATGTGAATGTTTAATGTGAGTGTCCCTGTATTACTGACACTGTCCCTGTCCCTGTATTAATGTGAATGTGAATGTTTAATGTGAGTGTCCCTGTATTACTGACACTGTCCCTGTCCCTGTATTAATGTGAATGTGAATGTTTAATGTGAGTGTCCCTGTATTACTGACACTGTCCCTGTCCCTGTATTAATGTGAATGTGAATGTTTAATGTGAGTGTCCCTGTATTACTGACACTGTCCCTGTCCCTGTATTAATGTGAATGTGAATGTTTAATGTGAGTGTCCCTGTATTACTGACACTGTCCCTGTCCCTGTATTAATGTGAATGTGAATGTTTAATGTGAGTGTCCCTGTATTACTGATACTGTCCCTGTCCCTGTATTAATGTGAATGTGAATGTTTAATGTGAGTGTCCCTGTATTACTGACACTGTCCCTGTCCCTGTATTAATGTGAATGTGAATGTTTAATGTGAGTGTCCCTGTATTACTGACACTGTCCCTGTCCCTGTATTAATGTGAATGTGAATGTTTAATGTGAGTGTCCCTGTATTACTGACACTGTCCCTGTCCCTGTATTAATGTGAATGTGAATGTTTAACGTGAGTGTCCCTGTATTACTGACACTGTCCCTGTCCCTGTATTAATGTGAATGTGAATGTTTAACGTGAGTGTCCCTGTATTACTGACACTGTCCCTGTCCCTGTATTAATGTGAATGTGAATGTTTAACGTGAGTGTCCCTGTATTACTGACACTGTCCCTGTCCCTGTATTAATGTGAATGTGAATGTTTAATGTGAGTGTCCCTGTATTACTGACACTGTCCCTGTCGGTGTATTAATGTGAATGTGAATGTTTAATGTGAGTGTCCCTGTATTACTGACACTGTCCCTGTCCCTGTATTAATGTGAATGTGAATGTTTAATGTGAGTGTCCCTGTATTACTGACACTGTCCCTGTCCCTATATTAATGTGAATGTGAATGTTTAATGTGAGTGTCCCTGTATTACTGACACTGTCCCTGTCCCTATATTAATGTGAATGTGAATGTTTAATGTGAGTGTCCCTGTATTACTGACACTGTCCCTGTCCCTGTATTAATGTGAATGTGAATGTTTAATGTGAGTGTCCCTGTATTACTGACACTGTCCCTGTCCCTGTATTAATGTGAATGTGAATGTTTAATGTGAGTGTCCCTGTATTACTGACACTGTCCCTGTCCCTGTATTAATGTGAATGTGAATGTTTAATGTGAGTGTCCCTGTATTACTGACACTGTCCCTGTCCCTGTATTAATGTGAATGTGAATGTTTAATGTGAGTGTCCCTGTATTACTGACACTGTCCCTGTCCCTGTATTAATGTGAATGTGAATGTTTAATGTGAGTGTCCCTGTATTACTGACACTGTCCCTGTCCCTGTATTAATGTGAATGTGAATGTTTAATGTGAGTGTCCCTGTATTACTGACACTGTCCCTGTCCCTGTATTAATGTGAATGTGAATGTTTAATGTGAGTGTCCCTGTATTCCTGACACTGTCCCTGTCCCTGTATTAATGTGAATGTGAATGTTTAATGTGAGTGTCCCTGTATTCCTGACACTGTCCCTGTCCCTGTATTAATGTGAATGTGAATGTTTAATGTGAGTGTCCCTGTGTTACTGACACTGTCCCTGTCTTAATGTGAATGTGTATGTTTAATGTGAGTGTCCCTGTATTACTGACACTGTCCCTGTCCCTGTATTAATGTGAATGTGAGTGTTTAATGTGAGTGTCCCTGTATTACTGACACTGTCCCTGTCCCTGTATTAATGTGAATGTGAATGTTTAATGTGAGTGTCCCTGTATTACTGACACTGTCCCTGTCCCTGTATTAATGTGAATGTGAATGTTTAATGTGAGTGTCCCTGTATTACTGACACTGTCCCTGTCCCTATATTAATGTGAACGTGAATGTTTAATGTGAGTGTCCCTGTATTACTGACACTGTCCCTGTCCCTGTATTACTGTGAATGTGAATGTTTAATGTGAGTGTCCCTGTATTACTGACACTGTCCCTGTCCCTGTATTAATGTGAATGTGAATGTTTAATGTGAGTGTCCCTGTATTACTGACACTGTCCCTGTCCCTATATTAATGTGAATGTCAATGTTTAATGTGAGTGTCCCTGTATTACTGACACTGTCCCTGTCCCTGTATTAATGTGAATGTGAATGTTTAATGTGAGTGTCCCTGTATTACTGACACTGTCCCTGTCCCTGTATTAATGTGAATGTGAATGTTTAATGTGAGTGTCCCTGTATTACTGACACTGTCCCTGTCCCTGTATTAATGTGAGTGTGAATGTTTAATGTGAGTGTCCCCGTATTACTGACACTGTCCCTGTCCCTGTATTAATGTGAATGTGAATGTTTAATGTGAGTGTCCCTGTATTACTGACACTGTCCCTGTCCCTGTATTAATGTGAATGTGAATGTTTAATGTGAGTGTCCCTGTATTACTGACACTGTCCCTGTCCCTATATTAATGTGAATGTGAATGTTTAATGTGAGTGTCCCTGTATTACTGACACTGTCCCTGTCCCTGTATTAATGTGAATGTGAATGTTTAATGTGAGTGTCCCTGTATTACTGACACTGTCCCTGTCCCTGTATTAATGTGAATGTGAATGTTTAATGTGAGTGTCCCTGTATTACTGACACTGTCCCTGTCCCTGTATTAATGTGAATGTGAATGTTTAATGTGAGTGTCCCTGTATTACTGACACTGTCCCTGTCCCTGTATTAATGTGAATGTGAATGTTTAATGTGAGTGTCCCCGTATTACTGACACTGTCCCTGTCCCTATATTAATGTGAATGTGAATGTTTAATGTGAGTGTCCCTGTATTACTGACACTGTCCCTGTCCCTGTATTAATGTGAATGTGAATGTTTAACGTGAGTGTCCCTGTATTACTGACACTGTCCCTGTCTCTGTATTAATGTGAATGTGAATGTTTAACGTGAGTGTCCCTGTATTACTGACACTGTCCCTGTCCCTGTATTAATGTGAATGTGAATGTTTAATGTGAGTGTCCCTGTATTACTGACACTGTCCCTGTCCCTGTATTAATGTGAATGTGAGTGTTTAATGTGAGTGTCCCTGTATTACTGACACTGTCCCTGTCCCTATATTAATGTGAATGTGAATGTTTAATGTGAGTGTCCCCGTATTACTGACACTGTCCCTGTCCCTGTATTAATGTGAATGTGAATGTTTAATGTGAGTGTCCCTGTATTACTGACACTGTCCCTGTCCCTGTATTAATGTGAATGTGAATGTTTAATGTGAGTGTCCCTGTATTACTGACACTGTCCCTGTCCCTGTATTAATGTGAATGTGAATGTTTAACGTGAGTGTCCCTGTATTACTGACACTGTCCCTGTCCCTGTATTAATGTGAATGTGAATGTTTAATGTGAGTGTCCCTGTATTACTGACACTGTACCTGCCCCTGTATTAATGTGAATGTGAATGTTTAATGTGAGTGTCCCTGTATTACTGACACTGTCCCTGTCCGTGTATTAATGTGAATGTGAATGTTTAATGTGAGTGTCCCTGTATTACTGACACTGTCCCTGTCCCTGTATTAATGTGAATGTGAATGTTTAATGTGAGTGTCCCTGTATTACTGACACTGTCCCTGTCCCTGTATTAATGTGAATGTGAATGTTTAATGTGAGTGTCCCTGTATTACTGTCCCTGTCCCTGTATTAATGTGAATGTGAATGTTTAATGTGAGTGTCCCTGTATTACTGACACTGTCCCTGTCCCTGTATTAATGTGAATGTGAGTGTTTAATGTGAGTGTCCCTGTATTACTGACACTGTCCCTGTCCCTGTATTAATGTGAATGTGAATGTTTAATGTGAGTGTCCCTGTATTACTGACACTGTCCCTGTCCCTGTATTAATGTGAATGTGAATGTTTAATGTGAGCGTCCCTGTATTACTGACACTGTCCCTGTCCCTGTATTAATGTGAGTGTGAATGTTTAATGTGAGTGTCCCTGTATTACTGACACTGTCCCTGTCTCTGTCTCTGTATTAATGTGAATGTGAATGTTTAATGTGAGTGTCCCTGTATTACTGACACTGTCCCTGTCCCTGTATTAATGTGAATGTGAATGTTTAATGTGAGTGTCCCTGTATTACTGACACTGTCCCTGTCTCTGTATTAATGTGAATGTGAATGTTTAATGTGAGTGTCCCTGTATTACTGACACTGTCCCTGTTCCTGTATTAATGTGAATGTGAATGTTTAATGTGAGTGTCCCTGTATTACTGACACTGTCCCTGTCCCTGTATTAATGTGAATGTGAATGTTTAATCTGAGTGTCCCTGTATTACTGACACTGTCCCTGTCTCTGTATTAATGTGAATGTGAATGTTTAATGTGAGTGTCCCTGTATTACTGACACTGTCCCTGTCCCTGTATTAATGTGAATGTGAATGTTTAATGTGAGTGTCCCTGTATTACTGACACTGTCCCTGTCTCTGTATTAATGTGAATGTGAATGTTTAATGTGAGTGTCCCTGTATTACTGACACTGTCCCTGTATTAATGTGAATGTGAATGTTTAATGTGTGTGTCCCTGTATTACTGACACTGTCCCTGTCCGTGTATTAATGTGAATGTTTAATGTGAGTGTCCCTGTATTACTGACACTGTCCCTGTCCCTGTATTAATGTGAATGTGAATGTTTAATGTGAGTGTCCCTGTATTACTGACACTGTCCCTGTCCCTGTATTAATGTGAATGTGAATGTTTAATGTGAGTGTCCCCGTATTACTGACACTGTCCCTGTCCCTGTATTAATGTGAATGTGAATGTTTAATGTGAGTGTCCCTGTATTACTGACACTGTCCCTGTATTAATGTGAATGTGAATGTTTAATGTGAGTGTCCCTGTATTACTGACACTGTCCCTGTCCCTGTATTAATGTGAATGTGAATGTTTAATGTGAGTGTCCCTGTATTACTGACACTGTCCCTGTCCCTGTATTAATGTGAATGTGAATGTTTAATGTGAGTGTCCCTGTATTACTGACACTGTCCCTGTCCCTGTATTAATGTGAATGTGAATGTTTAATGTGAGTGTCCCTGTATTACTGACACTGTCCCTGTCCCTGTATTAATGTGAATGTGAATGTTTAATGTGAGTGTCCCTGTATTACTGACACTGTCCCTGTCCCTGTATTAATGTGAATGTGAATGTTTAATGTGAGTGTCCCTGTATTACTGACACTGTCCCTGTCCCTGTATTAATGTGAATGTGAATGTTTAATGTGAGTGTCCCTGTATTACTGACACTGTCCCTGTCCCTGTATTAATGTTAATGTGAATGTTTAATGTGAGTGTCCCTGTATTACTGACACTGTCCCTGTCCCTGTATTAATGTGAATGTGAATGTTTAATGTGAGTGTCCCTGTATTACTGACACTGTCCCTGTCCCTGTATTAATGTGAATGTGAATGTTTAATTTGAGTGTCCCTGTATTACTGACACTGTCCCTGTCCCTGTATTAATGTGAATGTGAATGTTTAATGTGAGTGTCCCTGTATTACTGACACTGTCCCTGTCCGTGTATTAATGTGAATGTTTAATGTGAGTGTCCCTGTATTACTGACACTGTCCCTGTCCCTGTATTAATGTGAATGTGAATGTTTAATGTGAGTGTCCCTGTATTACTGACACTGTCCCTGTCCCTGTATTAATGTGAATGTGAATGTTTAATGTGAGTGTCCCTGTATTACTGACACTGTCCCTGTCCCTGTATTAATGTGAATGTGAATGTTTAATGTGAGTGTCCCAGTATTACTGACACTGTCCCTGTCCCTGTATTAATGTGAATGTGAATGTTTAATGTGAGTGTCCCAGTATTACTGACACTGTCCCTGTCCCTGTATTAATGTGAATGTGAGTGTTTAATGTGAGTGTACCTGTATTACTGTCCCTGTCCCTGTCCCTGTATTAATGTGAATGTGAATGTTTAATGTGAGTGTCCCTGTATTACTGACACTGTCCCTGTCGGTGTATTAATGTGAATGTGAATGTTTAATGTGAGTGTCCCTGTATTACTGACACTGTCCCTATCCCTGTATTAATGTGAATGTGAATGTTTAATGTGAGTGTCCCTGTATTACTGACACTGTCCCTGTCCCTGTATTAATTTGAATGTGAATGTTTAATGTGAGTGTCCCTGTGTTACTGACACTGTCCCTGTCCCTGTATTAATTTGAATGTGAATGTTTAATGTGAGTGTCCCTGTGTTACTGACACTGACCCTGTCCCTGTATTAATTTGAATGTGAATGTTTAATGTGAGTGTCCCTGTATTACTGACACTGTCCCTGTCCGTGTATTAATGTGAATGTGAATGTTTAATGTGAGTGTCCCTGTATTACTGACACTGTCCCTGTCTCTGTATTAATGTGAATGTGAATGTTTAATGTGAGTGTCCCTGTATTACTGACACTGTACCTGTCCCTGTATTAATGTGAATGTGAATGTTTAATGTGAGTGTCCCTGTATTACTGACACTGTCCCTGTCTCTGTCTCTGTATTAATGTGAATGTGAATGTTTAATGTGAGTGTCCCTGTATTACTGACACTGTCCCTGTCCCTGTATTAATGTGAATGTGAATGTTTAATGTGAGTGTCCCTGTATTACTGACACTGTCCCTGTCTCTGTATTAATGTGAATGTGAATGTTTAATGTGAGTGTCCCTGTATTACTGACACTGTCCCTGTCCCTGTATTAATGTGAATGTGAATGTTTAATGTGAGTGTCCCTGTATTACTGACACTGTCCCTGTCCCTGTATTAATGTGAATGTGAATGTTTAATGTGAGTGTCCCCGTATTACTGACACTGTCCCTGTCCCTGTATTAATGTGAATGTGAATGTTTAATGTGAGTGTCCCTGTATTCCTGACACTGTCCCTGTCCCTGTATTAATGTGAATGTGAATGTTTAATGTGAGTGTCCCTGTGTTACTGACACTGTCCCTGTCTTAACGTGAATGTGTATGTTTAATGTGAGTGTCCCTGTATTACTGACACTGTCCCTGTCCCTGTATTAATGTGAATGTGAGTGTTTAATGTGAGTGTCCCTGTATTACTGACACTGTCCCTGTCCCTGTATTAATGTGAATGTGAATGTTTAATGTGAGTGTCCCTGTATTACTGACACTGTCCCTGTCCCTGTATTAATGTGAATGTGAATGTTTAATGTGAGTGTCCCTGTATTACTGACACTGTCCCTGTCCCTATATTAATGTGAACGTGAATGTTTAATGTGAGTGTCCCTGTATTACTGACACTGTCCCTGTCCCTGTATTAATGTGAGTGTGAATGTTTAATGTGAGTGTCCCCGTATTACTGACACTGTCCCTGTCCCTGTATTAATGTGAATGTGAATGTTTAATGTGAGTGTCCCTGTATTACTGACACTGTCCCTGTCCCTGTATTAATGTGAATGTGAATGTTTAATGTGAGTGTCCCTGTATTACTGACACTGTCCCTGTCCCTATATTAATGTGAATGTGAATGTTTAATGTGAGTGTACCTGTATTACTGACACTGTCCCTGTCCCTGTATTAATGTGAATGTGAATGTTTAATGTGAGTGTCCCTGTATTACTGACACTGTCCCTGTCCCAATATTAATGTGAATGTGAATGTTTAATGTGAGTGTCCCTGTATTACTGACACTGTCCCTATCCCTGTATTAATGTGAATGTGAATGTTTAATGTGAGTGTCCCCGTATTACTGACACTGTCCCTGTCCCTGTATTAATGTGAGTGTGAATGTTTAATGTGAGTGTCCCTGTATTACTGACACTGTCCCTGTCCCTGTATTAATGCGAATGTGAATGTTTAATGTGAGTGTCCCTGTATTACTGACACTGTCCCTGTCCCTATATTAATGTGAATGTGAATGTTTAATGTGAGTGTCCCTGTATTACTGACACTGTCCCTGTCCCTGTATTAATGTGAATGTGAATGTTTAACGTGAGTGTCCCTGTATTACTGACACTGTCCCTGTCTCTGTATTAATGTGAATGTGAATGTTTAATGTGAGTGTCCCTGTATTACTGACACTGTCCCTGTCCCTGTATTAATGTGAATGTGAATGTTTAATGTGAGTGTCCCTGTATTACTGACACTGTCCCTGTCCCTGTATTAATGTGAATGTGAGTGTTTAATGTGAGTGTCCCTGTATTACTGACACTGTCCCTGTCCCTATATTAATGTGAATGTGAATGTTTAATGTGAGTGTCCCCGTATTACTGACACTGTCCCTGTCCCTGTATTAATGTGAATGTGAATGTTTAATGTGAGTGTCCCTGTATTACTGACACTGTCCCTGTCCCTGTATTAATGTGAATGTGAATGTTTAATGTGAGTGTCCCCGTATTACTGACAGTGTCCCTGTCCCTGTATTAATGTGAATGTGAATGTTTAATGTGAGTGTCCCTGTATTACTGACACTGTACCTGCCCCTGTATTAATGTGAATGTGAATGTTTAATGTGAGTGTCCCTGTATTACTGACACTGTCCCTGTCCGTGTATTAATGTGAATGTGAATGTTTAATGTGAGTGTCCCTGTATTACTGACACTGTCCCTGTCTCTGTATTAATGTGAATGTGAATGTTTAATGTGAGTGTCCCTGTATTACTGACACTGTACCTGTCCCTGTATTAATGTGAATGTGAATGTTTAATGTGAGTGTCCCTGTATTACTGACACTGTCCCTGTCTCTGTCTCTGTATTAATGTGAATGTGAATGTTTAATGTGAGTGTCCCTGTATTACTGACACTGTCCCTGTCCCTGTATTAATGTGAATGTGAATGTTTAATGTGAGTGTCCCTGTATTACTGACACTGTCCCTGTCTCTGTATTAATGTGAATGTGAATGTTTAATGTGAGTGTCCCTGTATTACTGACACTGTCCCTGTTCCTGTATTAATGTGAATGTGAATGTTTAATGTGAGTGTCCCTGTGTTACTGACACTGTCCCTGTCCCTGTATTAATGTGAATGTGAATGTTTAATGTGAGTGTCCCTGTATTACTGACACTGTCCCTGTCTCTGTATTAATGTGAATGTGAATGTTTAATGTGAGTGTCCCTGTATTACTGACACTGTCCCTGTCCCTGTATTAATGTGAATGTGAATGTTTAATGTGAGTGTCCCTGTATTCCTGACACTGTCCCTGTCCCTGTATTAATGTGAATGTGAATGTTTAATGTGAGTGTCCCTGTATTACTGACACTGTCCCTGTCCCTGTATTAATGTGAATGTGAATGTTTAATGTGAGTGTCCCTGTATTACTGACACTGTCCCTGTCCCTGTATTAATGTGAATGTGAATGTTTAATGTGAGTGTCCCTGTGTTACTGACACTGTCTCTGTCCCTGTATTAATGTGAATGTGAATGTTTAATGTGAGTGTCCCTGTATTACTGACACTGTCCCTGTCCCTGTATTAATGTGAATGTGAATGTTTAATCTGAGTGTCCCTGTATTACTGACACTGTCCCTGTCTCTGTATTAATGTGAATGTGAATGTTTAATGTGAGTGTCCCTGTATTACTGACACTGTCCCTGTCCCTGTATTAATGTGAATGTGAATGTTTAATGTGAGTGTCCCTGTATTACTGACACTGTCCCTGTCTCTGTATTAATGTGAATGTGAATGTTTAATGTGAGTGTCCCTGTATTACTGACACTGTCCCTGTATTAATGTGAATGTGAATGTTTAATGTGAGTGTCCCTGTATTACTGACACTGTCCCTGTCCCTGTATTAATGTGAATGTGAATGTTTAATGTGAGTGTCCCTGTATTATTGACACTGTCCCTGTCCCTGTATTAATGTGAATGTGTATGTTTAATGTGAGTGTCCCCGTATTACTGACACTGTCCCTGTCCCTGTATTAATGTGAATGTGAATGTTTAATGTGAGTGTCCCTGTATTACTGACACTGTCCCTGTCCCTGTATTAATGTGAATGTGAATGTTTAATGTGAGTGTCACTGTATTACTGACACTGTCTCTGTCCCTGTATTAATGTGAATGTGAATGTTTAATGTGAGTGTCCCTGTGTTACTGACACCGTCCCTGTCCCTGTATTAATGTGAATGTGAATGTTTAATGTGAGTGTCCCTGTATTACTGACACTGTCCCTGTCCCTGTATTAATGTGAATGTGAATGTTTAATGTGAGTGTCCGTGTATTACTGACACTGTCCCTGTCCCTGTATTAATGTGAATGTGAATGTTTAATGTGAGTGTCCCTGTATTACTGACACTGTCCCTGTCCCTGTATTAATGTGAATGTGAATGTTTAATGTGAGTGTCCGTGTATTACTGACACTGTCCCTGTCCCTGTATTAATGTGAATGTGAATGTTTAATGTGTGTGTCCCTGTATTACTGACACTGTCCCTGTCCCTGTATTAATGTGAATGTGAATGTTTAATGTGAGTGTCCCTGTATTACTGACACTGTCCCTGTCCCTGTATTAATGTGAATGTGAATGTTTAATGTGAGTGTCCCTGTATTACTGACACTGTCCCTGTCCCTGTATTAATGTTAATGTGAATGTTTAATGTGAGTGTCCCTGTATTACTGACACTGTCCCTGTCCCTGTATTAATGTGAATGTGAATGTTTAATGTGAGTGTCCCTGTATTACTGACACTGTCCCTGTCCCTGTATTAATGTGAATGTGAATGTTTAATTTGAGTGTCCCTGTATTACTGACACTGTCCCTGTCCCTGTATTAATGTGAATGTGAATGTTTAATGTGAGTGTCCCTGTATTACTGACACTGTCCCTGTCCGTGTATTAATGTGAATGTTTAATGTGAGTGTCCCTGTATTACTGACACTGTCCCTGTCCCTGTATTAATGTGAATGTGAATGTTTAATGTGAGTGTCCCTGTATTACTGACACTGTCCCTGTCCCTGTATTAATGTGAATGTGAATGTTTAATGTGAGTGTCCCTGTATTACTGACACTGTCCCTGTCCCTGTATTAATGTGAATGTGAATGTTTAATGTGAGTGTCCCAGTATTACTGACACTGTCCCTGTCCCTGTATTAATGTGAATGTGAATGTTTAATGTGAGTGTCCCAGTATTACTGACACTGTCCCTGTCCCTGTATTAATGTGAATGTGAGTGTTTAATGTGAGTGTACCTGTATTACTGTCCCTGTCCCTGTCCCTGTATTAATGTGAATGTGAATGTTTAATGTGAGTGTCCCTGTATTACTGACACTGTCCCTGTCGGTGTATTAATGTGAATGTGAATGTTTAATGTGAGTGTCCCTGTATTACTGACACTGTCCCTATCCCTGTATTAATGTGAATGTGAATGTTTAATGTGAGTGTCCCTGTATTACTGACACTGTCCCTGTCCCTGTATTAATTTGAATGTGAATGTTTAATGTGAGTGTCCCTGTGTTACTGACACTGTCCCTGTCCCTGTATTAATTTGAATGTGAATGTTTAATGTGAGTGTCCCTGTGTTACTGACACTGACCCTGTCCCTGTATTAATTTGAATGTGAATGTTTAATGTGAGTGTCCCTGTATTACTGACACTGTCCCTGTCCGTGTATTAATGTGAATGTGAATGTTTAATGTGAGTGTCCCTGTATTACTGACACTGTCCCTGTCTCTGTATTAATGTGAATGTGAATGTTTAATGTGAGTGTCCCTGTATTACTGACACTGTACCTGTCCCTGTATTAATGTGAATGTGAATGTTTAATGTGAGTGTCCCTGTATTACTGACACTGTCCCTGTCTCTGTCTCTGTATTAATGTGAATGTGAATGTTTAATGTGAGTGTCCCTGTATTACTGACACTGTCCCTGTCCCTGTATTAATGTGAATGTGAATGTTTAATGTGAGTGTCCCTGTATTACTGACACTGTCCCTGTCTCTGTATTAATGTGAATGTGAATGTTTAATGTGAGTGTCCCTGTATTACTGACACTGTCCCTGTCCCTGTATTAATGTGAATGTGAATGTTTAATGTGAGTGTCCCCGTATTACTGACACTGTCCCTGTCCCTGTATTAATGTGAATGTGAATGTTTAATGTGAGTGTCCCTGTATTACTGACACTGTCCCTGTCCCTGTATTAATGTGAATGTGAATGTTTAATCTGAGTGTCCCTGTATTACTGACACTGTCCCTGTCTCTGTATTAATGTGAATGTGAATGTTTAATGTGAGTGTCCCTGTATTACTGACACTGTCCCTGTCCCTGTATTAATGTGAATGTGAATGTTTAATGTGAGTGTCCCTGTATTACTGACACTGTCCCTGTCCCTGTATTAATGTGAATGTGAATGTTTAATGTGAGTGTCCCTGTATTACTGACACTGTCCCTGTCCCTGTATTAATGTGAATGTGAATGTTTAATGTGAGTGTCCCTGTATTACTGACACTGTCCCTGTCCCTGTATTAATGTGAATGTGAATGTTTAATGTGAGTGTCCCTGTATTACTGACACTGTCCCTGTCCCTGTATTAATGTGAATGTGAATGTTTAATGTGAGTGTCCCTGTATTACTGACACTGTCCCTGTCCCTGTATTAATGTGAATGTGAATGTTTAATGTGAGTGTCCCTGTATTACTGACACTGTCCCTGTCCCTGTATTAATGTGAATGTGAATGTTTAATGTGAGTGTCCCTGTATTATTGACACTGTCCCTGTCCCTGTATTAATGTGAATGTGTATGTTTAATGTGAGTGTCCCCGTATTACTGACACTGTCCCTGTCCCTGTATTAATGTGAATGTGAATGTTTAATGTGAGTGTCCCTGTATTACTGACACTGTCCCTGTATTAATGTGAATGTGAATGTTTAATGTGAGTGTCCCTGTATTACTGACACTGTCCCTGTATTAATGTGAATGTGAATGTTTAATGTGAGTGTCCCTGTATTACTGACACTGTCCCTGTCCCTGTATTAATGTGAATGTGAATGTTTAATGTGAGTGTCCCTGTATTACTGACACTGTCCCTGTCCGTGTATTAATGTGAATGTGAATGTTTAATGTGAGTGTCCCTGTATTACTGACACTGTCCCTGTCCCTGTATTAATGTGAATGTGAATGTTTAATGTGAGTGTCCCCGTATTACTGACACTGTCCCTGTCCCTGTATTAATGTGAATGTGAATGTTTAATGTGAGTGTCCCTGTATTACTGACACTGTCCCTGTCCCTGTATTAATGTGAATGTGAATGTTTAATGTGAGTGTCCCTGTGTTACTGACACTGTCCCTGTCCCTGTATTAATGTGAATGTGAATGTTTAATGTGAGTGTCCCTGTATTACTGACACTGTCCCTGTCCCTGTATTAATGTGAATGTGAATGTTTAATGTGAGTGTCCCTGTATTACTGATACTGTCCCTGTCCCTGTATTAATGTGAATGTGAATGTTTAATGTGAGTGTCCCTGTATTACTGACACTGTCCCTGTCCCTGTATTAATGTGAATGTGAATGTTTAATGTGAGTGTCCCAGTATTACTGACACTGTCCCTGTCCCTGTATTAATGTGAATGTGAATGTTTAATGTGAGTGTCCCTGTATTACTGATACTGTCCCTGTCCCTGTATTAATGTGAATGTGAATGTTTAATGTGAGTGTCCCTGTATTACTGACACTGTCCCTGTCCCTGTATTAATGTGAATGTGAATGTTTAATGTGAGTGTCCCTGTATTACTGACACTGTCCCTGTCCCTGTACTAATGTGAATGTTTAATGTGAGTGTCCCTGTATTACTGACACTGTCCCTGTCCCTGTATTAATGTGAATGTGAATGTTTAATGTGAGTGGCCCTGTATGACTGACACTGTCCCTGTCCCTGTATTAATGTGAATGTGAATGTTTAATGTGAGTGTCCCTGTGTTACTGACACTGTCCCTGTCCCTGTATTAATGAGAACGTGAATGTTTAATGTGAGTGTCCCTGTATTACTGACACTGTCCCTGTCCCTGTATTAATGTGAATGTGAATGTTTAATGTGAGTGTCCCTGTATTACTGACACTGTCCCTGTCTCTGTATTGATGTGAATGTGAATGTTTAATGTAAGTGTCCCTGTATTACTGACACTGTCCCTGTCCCTGTATTAATGTGAATGTGAATGTTTAATGTGAGTGTCCCTGTATTACTGACACTGTCCCTGTCCCTGTATTAATGTGAATGTGAATGTTTAATGTGAGTGTCCCTGTATTACTGACACTGTCCCTGTCCCTGTATTAATGTGAATGTGAATGTTTAATGTGAGTGTCCCTGTGTTACTGACACTGTCCCTGTCCCTGTATTAATGTGAATGTGAATGTTTAATGTGAGTGTCCCTGTATTACTGACACTGTCCCTGTCCCTGTATTAATGTGAATGTGAATGTTTAATGTGTGTGTCCCTGTATTACTGACACTGTCCCTGTCCCTGTATTAATGTGAATGTGAATGTTTAATGTGAGTGTCCCTGTATTACTGACACTGTCCCTGTCCCTGTATTAATGTGAATGTGAATGTTTAATGTGAGTGTCCCTGTATTACTGACACTGTCCCTGTCCCTATATTAATGTGAATGTGAATGTTTAATGTGAGTGTCCCTGTATTACTGACACTGTCCCTGTCCCTGTATTAATGTGAATGTGAATGTTTAATGTGAGTGTCCCTGTGTTACTGACACTGTCCCTGTCCTTGTATTAATGTGAATGTGAATGTTTAATGTGAGTGTCCCTGTATTACTGACACTGTCCCTATCCCTGTATTAATGTGAATGTGAGTGTTTAATGTGAGTGTACCTGTATTACTGACACTGTCCCTGTCCCTGTATTAATGTGAATGTGAATGTTTAATGTGAGTGTCCCTGTATTACTGACACTGTCCCTATCCCTGTATTAATGTGAATGTGAATGTTTAATGTGAGTGTCCCTGTATTACTGACACTGTCCCTGTCCCTGTATTAATTTGAATGTGAATGTTTAATGTGAGTGTCCCTGTGTTACTGACACTGTCCCTGTCCCTGTATTAATTTGAATGTGAATGTTTAATGTGAGTGTCCCTGTGTTACTGACACTGACCCTGTCCCTGTATTAATTTGAATGTGAATGTTTAATGTGAGTGTCCCTGTATTACTGACACTGTCCCTGTCCGTGTATTAATGTGAATGTGAATGTTTAATGTGAGTGTCCCTGTATTACTGACACTGTCCCTGTCTCTGTATTAATGTGAATGTGAATGTTTAATGTGAGTGTCCCTGTATTACTGACACTGTACCTGTCCCTGTATTAATGTGAATGTGAATGTTTAATGTGAGTGTCCCTGTATTACTGACACTGTCCCTGTCTCTGTCTCTGTATTAATGTGAATGTGAATGTTTAATGTGAGTGTCCCTGTATTACTGACACTGTCCCTGTCCCTGTATTAATGTGAATGTGAATGTTTAATGTGAGTGTCCCTGTATTACTGACACTGTCCCTGTCTCTGTATTAATGTGAATGTGAATGTTTAATGTGAGTGTCCCTGTATTACTGACACTGTCCCAGTCCCTGTATTAATGTGAATGTGAATGTTTAATGTGAGTGTCCCTGTATTACTGACACTGTCCCTGTCCCTGTATTAATGTGAATGTGAATGTTTAATCTGAGTGTCCCTGTATTACTGACACTGTCCCTGTCTCTGTATTAATGTGAATGTGAATGTTTAATGTGAGTGTCCCTGTATTACTGACACTGTCCCTGTCCCTGTATTAATGTGAATGTGAATGTTTAATGTGAGTGTCCCTGTATTACTGACACTGTCCCTGTCCCTGTATTAATGTGAATGTGAATGTTTAATGTGAGTGTCCCTGTATTACTGACACTGTCCCTGTCCCTGTATTAATGTGAATGTGAATGTTTAATGTGAGTGTCCCTGTATTACTGACACTGTCCCTGTCCCTGTATTAATGTGAATGTGAATGTTTAATGTGAGTGTCCCTGTATTATTGACACTGTCCCTGTCCCTGTATTAATGTGAATGTGTATGTTTAATGTGAGTGTCCCCGTATTACTGACACTGTCCCTGTCCCTGTATTAATGTGAATGTGAATGTTTAATGTGAGTGTCCCTGTATTACTGACACTGTCCCTGTATTAATGTGAATGTGAATGTTTAATGTGAGTGTCCCTGTATTACTGACACTGTCCCTGTATTAATGTGAATGTGAATGTTTAATGTGAGTGTCCCTGTATTACTGACACTGTCCCTGTCCCTGTATTAATGTGAATGTGAATGTTTAATGTGAGTGTCCCTGTATTACTGACACTGTCCCTGTCCCTGTATTAATGTGAATGTGAATGTTTAATGTGAGTGTCCCTGTATTACTGATACTGTCCCTGTCCCTGTATTAATGTGAATGTGAATGTTTAATGTGAGTGTCCCTGTATTACTGACACTGTCTCTGTCCCTGTATTAATGTGAATGTGAATGTTTAATGTGAGTGTCCCAGTATTACTGACACTGTCCCTGTCCCTGTATTAATGTGAATGTGAATGTTTAATGTGAGTGTCCCTGTATTACTGATACTGTCCCTGTCCCTGTATTAATGTGAATGTGAATGTTTAATGTGAGTGTCCCTGTATTACTGACACTGTCCCTGTCCCTGTATTAATGTGAATGTGAATGTTTAATGTGAGTGTCCCTGTATTACTGACACTGTCCCTGTCCCTGTACTAATGTGAATGTTTAATGTGAGTGTCCCTGTATTACTGACACTGTCCCTGTCCCTGTATTAATGTGAATGTGAATGTTTAATGTGAGTGTCCCTGTATTACTGACACTGTCCCTGTCCCTGTATTAATGTGAATGTGAATGTTTAATGTGAGTGTCCCTGTATTACTGACACTGTCCCTGTCCCTGTATTAATGTGAATGTGAATGTTTAATGTGAGTGTCCCTGTATTACTGACACTGTCCCTGTCCCTGTATTAATGTGAATGTGAATGTTTAATGTGAGTGTCCCTGTATTACTGACACTGTCCCTGTCCCTGTATTAATGTGAATGTGAATGTTTAATGTGAGTGTCCCTGTGTTACTGACACTGTCCCTGTCCCTGTATTAATGTGAACGTGAATGTTTAATGTGAGTGTCCCTGTATTACTGACACTGTCCCTGTCCCTGTATTAATGTGAATGTGAATGTTTAATGTGAGTGTCCCTGTATTACTGACACTGTCCCTGTCTCTGTATTGATGTCAATGTGAATGTTTAATGTAAGTGTCCCTGTATTACTGACACTGTCCCTGTCCCTGTATTAATGTGAATGTGAATGTTTAATGTGAGTGTCCCTGTATTACTGACACTGTCCCTGTCCCTGTATTAATGTGAATGTGAATGTTTAATGTGAGTGTCCCTGTATTACTGACACTGTCCCTGTCCCTGTATTAATGTGAATGTGAATGTTTAATGTGAGTGTCCCTGTGTTACTGACACTGTCCCTGTCCCTGTATTAATGTGAATGTGAATGTTTAATGTGAGTGTCCCTGTATTACTGACACTGTCCCTGTCCCTGTATTAATGTGAATGTGAATGTTTAATGTGTGTGTCCCTGTATTACTGACACTGTCCCTGTCCCTGTATTAATGTGAATGTGAATGTTTAATGTGAGTGTCCCCGTATTACTGACACTGTCCCTGTCCCTGTATTAATGTGAATGTGAATGTTTAATGTGAGTGTCCCTGTATTACTGACACTGTCCCTGTCCCTGTATTAATGTGAATGTGAATGTTTAATGTGAGTGTCCCCGTATTACTGACACTGTCCCTGTCTCTGTATTAATGTGAATGTGAATGTTTAATGTGAGTGTCCCTGTATTACTGACACTGTCCCTGTCCCTGTATTAATGTGAATGTGAATGTTTAATGTGAGTGTCCCTGTATTACTGACACTGTCCCTGTCCCTGTATTAATGTGAACGTGAATGTTTAATGTAAGTGTCCCAGTATTACTGACACTGTCCCTGTCCCTGTATTAATGTGAATGTGAATGTTTAATGTGAGTGTCCCTGTATTACTGACACTGTCCCTGTCCCTGTATTAATGTGAATGTGAATGTTTAATGTGAGTGTCCCCGTATTACTGACACTGTCCCTGTCCCTGTATTAATGTGAATGTGAATGTTTAATGTGAGTGTCCCTGTATTACTGACACTGTCCCTGCCCCTGTATTAATGTGAACGTGAATGTTTAATGTAAGTGTCCCAGTATTACTGACACTGTCCCTGTCCCTGTATTAATGTGAATGTGAATGTTTAATGTGAGTGTCCCTGTATTACTGACACTGTCCCTGTCCCTGTATTAATGTGAATGTGAATGTTTAATGTGAGTGTCCCTGTGTTACTGACACTGTCCCTGTCCCTGTATTAATGTGAATGTGAATGTTTAATGTGAGTGTCCCTGTATTACTGACACTGTCCCTGTCCCTGTATTAATGCGAATGTGAATGTTTAATGTGAGTGTCCCTGTATTACTGACACTGTCCCTGTCCCTGTATTAATGTGAATGTGAATGTTTAATGTGAGTGTCCCTGTATTACTGACACTGTCCCTGTCCCTGTATTAATGTGAATGTGAATGTTTAATGTGAGTGTCCCTGTATTCCTGACACTGTCCCTGTCCCTGTATTAATGTTAATGTGAATGTTTAATGTGAGTGTCCCTGTATTACTGACACTGTCCCTGTCCCTGTATTAATGTGAATGTGAATGTTTAATGTGAGTGTCCCTGTATTACTGACACTGTCCCTGTCCCTGTATTAATGTGAATGTGAATGTTTAATGTGAGTGTCCCTGTATTACTGACACTGTCCCTGTCCCTGTATTAATGTGAATGTGAATGTTTAATGTGAGTGTCCCTGTATTACTGATACTGTCCCTGTCCCTGTATTAATGTGAATGTGAGTGTTTAATGTGAGTGTCCCTGTATTACTGACACTGTCCCTGTCCCTGTATTAATGTGAATGTGAATGTTTAATGTGAGTGTCCCTGCATTACTGACACTGTCCCTGTCCCTGTATTAATGTGAATGTGAATGTTTAATGTGAGTGTCCCTGTATTACTGACACTGTCACTGTATTAATGTGAATGTGAATGTTTAATGTGAGTGTCCCCGTATTACTGACACTGTCCCTGTCCCTGTATTAATGTGAATGTGAATGTTTAATGTGAGTGTCCCTGTATTACTGACACTGTCCCTGTCCCTGTATTACTGTGAATGTGAATGTTTAATGTGAGTGTGCCTGTATTACTGACACTGTCCCTGTATTAATGTGAATGTGAATGTTTAATGTGAGTGTCCCTGTATTCCTGACACTGTCCCTGTCCCTGTATTAATGTTAATGTGAATGTTTAATGTGAGTGTCCCTGTATTACAGACACTGTCCCTGTCCCTGTATTAATGTGAATGTGAATGTTTAATGTGAGTGTCCCTGTATTACTGACACTGTCCCTGTCCCTGTATTAATGTGAATGTGAATGTTTAATGTGAGTGTCCCTGTATTACTGACACTGTCCCTGTCCCTGTATAAATGTGAGTGTGAATGTTTAATGTGAGTGTCCCTGTATTACTGACACTGTCCCTGTCCCAGTATTAATGTGAATGTGTATGTTTAATGTGAGTGTCACTGTATTACTGACACTGTCCCTGTCCCTGTATTAATGTGAATGCGAATGTTTAATGTGAGTGTCCCTGTATTACTGACACTGTCCCTGTCCCTGTATTAATGTGAATGTGAATGTTTAATGTGAGTGTCCCCGTATTACTGACACTGTCCCTGTCCGTGTATTAATGTGAATGTGAATGTTTAATGTGAGTGTCCCTGTATTACTGACACTGTCCCTGTCCCTGTATTAATGTGAATGTGAATGTTTAATGTGAGTGTCCCTGTATTACTGACACTGTCCCTGTCCCTGTATTAATGTGAATGTGAATGTTTAATTTGAGTGTCCCTGTATTACTGACACTTTCCCTGTCCCTGTATTAATGTGAATGTGAATGTTTAATGTGAGTGTCCCCGTATTACTGACACTGTCCCTGTCCCTGTATTAATGTGAATGTGAGTGTTTAATGTGAGTGTCCCTGTATTACTGACACTGTCCCTGTCCCTGTATTAATGTGAATGTGACTGTTTAATGTGAGTGTCCCTGTATTACTGACACTGTCCCTGTCTCTGTATTAATGTGAATGTGAATGTTTAATGTGAGTGTCCCTGTATTACTGACACTGTCCCTGCCCCTGTATTAATGTGAATGTGAATGTTTAATGTGAGTGTCCCTGTATTACTGACACTGTCCCTGTCCCTGTATTAATGTGAACGTGTATGTTTAATGTGAGTGTCCCTGTATTACTGACACTGTCCCTGTCCCTGTATTAATGTGAATGTGAATGTTTAATGTGAGTGTCCCTGTATTACTGACACTGTCCCTGCCCCTGTATTAATGTGAACGTGAATGTTTAATGTCAGTGTCCCAGTATTACTGACACTGTCCCTGTCCCTGTATTAATGTGAATGTGAATGTTTAATGTGAGTGTCCCTGTATTACTGACACTGTCCCTGTCCCTGTATTAATGTGAATGTGCATGTTTAATGTGTGTGCCCCTGTATTACTGACACTGTCACTGTCCCTGTATTAATGCGAATGTGAATGTTTAATGTGAGTGTCCCTGTATTACTGACACTGTCCCTGTCCCTGTATTAATGTGAATGTGAATGTTTAATGTGAGTGTCCCTGTATTACTGACACTGTCCCTGTCCCTGTATTAATGTGAATGTGAATGTTTAATGTGAGTGTCCCTGTATTCCTGACACTGTCCCTGTCCCTGTATTAATGTTAATGTGAATGTTTAATGTGAGTGTCCCTGTATTACTGACACTGTCCCTGTCCCTGTATTAATGTGAATGTGAATGTTTAATGTGAGTGTCCCTGTATTACTGACACTGTCCCTGTCCCAGTATTAATGTGAATGTGAATGTTTAATGTGAGTGTCCCTGTATTACTGACACTGTCCCTGTCCCTGTATTAATGTGAATGTGAATGTTTAATGTGAGTGTCCCCGTATTACTGACACTGTCCCTGTCCCTGTATTAATGTGAATGTGAATGTTTAATGTGAGTGTCCCTGTATTACTGACACTGTCCCTGTCCCTGTATTAATGTGAATGTGAATGTTTAATGTGAGTGTCCCTGTATTACTGATACTGTCCCTGTCCCTGTATTAATGTGAATGTGAGTGTTTAATGTGAGTGTCCCTGTATTACTGACACTGTCCCTGTCCCTGTATTAATGTGAATGTGAATGTTTAATGTGAGTGTCCCTGCATTACTGACACTGTCCCTGTCCCTGTATTAATGTGAATGTGAATGTTTAATGTGAGTGTCCCTGTATTACTGACACTGTCCCTGTCCCTGTATTAATGTGAATGTGAATGTTTAATGTGAGTGTCCCTGTATTACTGACACTGTCCCTGTCCCTGTATTAATGTGAATGTGAATGTTTAATGTGAGTGTCCCTGTATTACTGACACTGTCCCTGTCCCTGTATTAATGTGAATGTGAATGTTTAATGTGAGTGTCCCTGTATTACTGACACTGTCCCTGTCCCTGTATTAATGTGAATGTGAATGTTTAATGTGAGTGTCCCTGTATTACTGACACTGTCACTGTATTAATGTGAATGTGAATGTTTAATGTGAGTGTCCCCGTATTACTGACACTGTCCCTGTCCCTGTATTAATGTGAATGTGAGTGTTTAATGTGAGTGTCCCTGTATTACTGACACTGTCCCTGTCCCTGTATTAATGTGAATGTAAATGTTTAATGTG
This sequence comes from Chiloscyllium plagiosum, assembly GCF_037043375.1. NCBI lineage: Eukaryota > Metazoa > Chordata > Chondrichthyes > Orectolobiformes > Hemiscylliidae > Chiloscyllium > Chiloscyllium plagiosum. The sequence goes on along the minus strand of NW_028270190.1, from coordinate 82,127 downwards.
AGTGTCCCAGTATTACTGACACTGTCCCTGTCCCTGTATTAATGTGAATGTGAATGTTTAATGTGAGTGTCCCTGTATTACTGTCACTGTCCCTGTCCCTGTATTAATGTGAATGTGAATGTTTAATGTGAGTGTCCCTGTCTTACTGACACTGTCCCTGTCCCTATATTAATGTGAATGTGAATGTTTAATGTGAGTGTCCCTGTATTACTGACACTGTCCCTGTCCCTGTATTAATGTGAATGTGAATGTTTAATGTGAGTGTCCCTGTATTACTGACACTGTCCCTGTCCCTGTATAAATGTGAGTGTGAATGTTTAATGTGAGTGTCCCTGTATTACTGACACTGTCCCTGTCCCTGTATTAATGTGAATGTGTATGTTTAATGTGAGTGTCACTGTATTACTGACACTGTCCCTGTCCCTGTATTAATGTGAATGCGAATGTTTAATGTGAGTGTCCCTGTATTACTGACACTGTCCCTGTCCCTGTATTACTGTGAATGTGAATGTTTAATGTGAGTGTCCCTGTATTACTGACACTGTCCCTGTCCGTGTATTAATGTGAATGTGAATGTTTAATGTGAGTGTCCCTGTATTACTGACACTGTCCCTGTCCCTGTATTAATGTGAATGTGAATGTTTAATGTGAGTATCCCTGTATTACTGACACTGTCCCTGTCCCTGTATTAATGTGAATGTGAATGTTTAATTTGAGTGTCCCTGTATTACTGACACTGTCCCTGTCCCTGTATTAATGTGAATGTGTATGTTTAATGTGAGTGTCCACGTATTACTGACACTGTCCCTGTCCCTGTATTAATGTGAATGTGAATGTTTAATGTGAGTGTCCCTGTATTACTGACACTGTCCCTGTCCCTGTATTAATGTGAATGTGTATGTTTAATGTGAGTGTCCCTGTATTACTGACACTGTCCCTGTCCCTGTATTAATGGGAATGTGAATGTTTAATGTGAGTGTCCCTGTATTACTGACACTGTCCCTGTCCCTGTATTACTGTGAATGTGAATGTTTAATTTGAGTGCGCCTGTATTACTGACACTGTCCCGGTATTAATGTGAATGAGAATGTTTAATGTGAGTGTCCCCGTATTACTGACACTGTCCCTGTCCCTGTATTAATGTGAATGTGAATGTTTAATGTGAGTGACCCCGTATTACTGACACTGTCCCTGTCCGTGTATTAATGTGAATGTGAATGTTTAATGTGAGTGTCCCTGTATTACTGACACTGTCCCTGTCCCTGTATTAATGTGAATGTGAATGTTTAATTTGAGTGTCCCTGTATTACTGACACTGTCCCTGTCCCTGTATTAATGTGAATGTGAATGTTTAATGTGAGTGTCCCTGCATTACTGACACTGTCCCTGTCCCTGTATTAATGTGAATGTGAATGTTTAATGTGAGTGTCCCTGTATTACTGACACTGTCCCTGTCCCTGTATTAATGTGAATGTGAATGTTTAATGTGAGTGTCCCTGTATTACTGACACTGTCACTGTATTAATGTGAATGTGAATGTTTAATGTGAGTGTCCCCGTATTACTGACACTGTCCCTGTCCCTGTATTAATGTGAATGTGAATGTTTAATGTGAGTGTCCCTGTATTACTGACACTGTCCCTGTCCCTGTATTAATGTGAATGTGAATGTTTAATGTGAGTGTCCCTGTATTACTGACACTGTCCCTGTCCCTGTATTAATGTGAATGTGAATGTTTAATGTGAGTGTCCCTGTATTACTGACACTGTCCCAGTACCTGTATTAATGTGAATGTGAATGTTTAATGTGAGTGTCCCCGTATTACTGACACTGTCCCTGTCCGTGTATTAATGTGAATGTGAATGTTTAATTTGAGTGTCCCTGTATTACTGACACTGTCCCTGTCCCTGTATTAATGTGAATGTGAATGTTTAATGTGAGTGTCCCTGCATTACTGACACTGTCCCTGTCCCTGTATTAATGTGAATGTGAATGTTTAATGTGAGTGTCCCTGTATTACTGACACTGTCACTGTATTAATGTGAATGTGAATGTTTAATGTGAGTGTCCCCGTATTACTGACACTGTCCCTGTCCCTGTATTAATGTGAATGTCAATGTTTAATGTGAGTGTCCCTGTATTACTGACACTGTCCCTGTCCCTGTATTAATGTTAAGGTGAATGTTTAATGTGAGTGTCCCTGTATTACTGACACTGTCCCTGTCCCTGTATTAATGTGAATGTGAATGTTTAATGTGAGTGTCCCCGTATTACTGACACTGTCCCTGTCCCTGTATTAATGTGAATGTGAATGTTTAATGTGAGTGTCCCTGTATTACTGACACCGTCCCTGTCCCTGTATTAATGTGAATGTGAATGTTTAATGTGAGTGTCCCTGTATTACTGACACTGTCCCTGTCCCTGTATTAATGTGAATGTGAATGTTTAATGTGAGTGTCCCTGTATTACTGACACTGTCCCTGTCCCTGTATTACTGTGAATGTGAATGTTTAATGTGAGTGTCCCTGTATTACTGACACTGTCCCTGTATTAATGTGAATGTGAATGTTTAACGTGAGTGTCCCTGTATTACTGACACTGTCCCTGTCTCTGTATTAATGTGAATGTGAATGTTTAATGTGAGTGTCCCTGTATTACTGACACTGTCCCTGTCCCTGTATTAATGTGAATGTGAATGTTTAATGTGAGTGTCCCTGTGTTACTGACACTGTCCCTGTCCCTGTATTAATGTGAATGTGAATGTTTAATGTGAGTGTCCCTGTATTACTGACACTGTCCCTGTCCCTGTATTAATGTGAATGTGAATGTTTAATGTGAGTGTCCCTGTATTACTGACACTGTCCCTGTCCCTGTATTAATGTGAATGTGAATGTTTAATGTGAGTGTCCCTGTATTACTGACACTGTCCCTGTCCCTGTATTAATGTGAATGTGAGTGTTTAATGTGAGTGTCCCTGTATTACTGACACTGTCCCTGTCCCTGTATTAATGTGAATGTGAATGTTTAATGTGAGTGTCCCTGTATTACTGACACTGTCCCTGTCCCTGTATTAATGTGAATGTGAATGTTTAATGTGAGTGTCCCTGTATTACTGACACTGTCACTGTATTAATGTGAATGTGAATGTTTAATGTGAGTGTCCCCGTATTACTGACACTGTCCCTGTCCCTGTATTAATGTGAATGTGAGTGTTTAATGTGAGTGTCCGTGTATTACTGACACTGTCCCTGTCCCTGTATTAATGTGAATGTGAATGTTTAATGTGAGTGTCCCTGTATTACTGACACTGTCCCTGTCCCTGTATTAATGTGAATGTGAATGTTTAATGTGAGTGTCCCTGTATTACTGACACTGTCCCTGTCCCTGTATTAATGTGAATGTGAATGTTTAATGTGAGTGTCCCTGTATTACTGACACTGTCCCTGTCCCTGTATTAATGTGAATGTGAATGTTTAATGTGAGTGTCCCTGTATTACTGACACTGTCCCTGTCCCTGTATTACTGTGAATGTGAATGTTTAATGTGAGTGTCCCTGTATTACTGACACTGTCCCTGTATTAATGTGAATGTGAATGTTTAATGTGAGTGTCCCTGTATTACTGACACTGTCCCTGTCCCTGTATTAATGTGAATGTGAATGTTTAATGTGAGTGTCCCTGTGTTACTGACACTGTCCCTGTCCCTGTATTAATGTGAATGTGAATGTTTAATGTGAGTGTCCCTGTATTACTGACACTGTCCCTGTCCGTGTATTAATGTGAATGTGAATGTTTAATGTGAGTGTCCCTGTATTACTGACACTGTCCCTGTCCCTGTATTAATGTGAATGTGAATGTTTAATGTGAGTGTCCCTGTATTACTGACACTGTCCCTGTCCCTGCATTAATGTGAATGTGAATGTTTAATGTGAGTGTCCCTGTATTACTGACACTGTCCCTGTCCCTGTATTAATGTGAATGTGAATGTTTAATGTGAGTGTCCCTGTATTACTGACACTGTCCCTGTCCCTGTATTAATGTGAATGTGAATGTTTAATGTGAGTGTCCCTGTATTACTGACACTGTCCCTGTCCCTGTATTAATGTGAATGTGAATGTTTAATGTGAGTGTCCCTGTATTCCTGACACTGTCCCTGTCTCTGTATTAATGTGAATGTGAATGTTTAATGTGAGTGTCCCTGTATTACTGACACTGTCCCTGTCCCTGTATTAATGTGAATGTGAATGTTTAATGTGAGTGTCCCTGTATTACTGTCACTGTCCCTGTCCCTGTATTAATGTGAATGTGAATGTTTAATGTGAGTGTCCCTGTATTACTGACACTGTCCCTGTCCCTATATTAATGTGAATGTGAATGTTTAATGTGAGTGTCCCTGTATTACTGACACTGTCCCTGTCCCTGTATTAATGTGAATGTGAATGTTTAATGTGAGTGTCCCTGTATTACTGTCACTGTCCCTGTCCCTGTATTAATGTGAATGTGAATGTTTAATGTGAGTGTCCCTGTATTACTGACACTGTCCCTGTATTAATGTGAATGTGAATGTTTAATGTGAGTGTCCCTGTATTACTGACACTGTCCCTGTCCCTGTATTAATGTGAATGTGAATGTTTAATGTGAGTGTCCCTGTATTACTGACACTGTCCCTGTCCCTGTATAAATGTGAGTGTGAATGTTTAATGTGAGTGTCCCTGTATTACTGACACTGTCCCTGTCCCTGTATTAATGTGAATGTGAATGTTTAATTTGAGTGTCCCTGTATTACTGACACTGTCCCTGTCCCTGTATTAATGTGAATGTGAATGTTTAATGTGAGTGTCCCTGTATTACTGACACTGTCCCTGTCCGTGTATTAATGTGAATGTGAATGTTTAATGTGAGTGTCCCTGTATTACTGACACTGTCCCTGTCCGTGTATTAATGTGAATGTGAATGTTTAATGTGAGTGGCCCTGTATTACTGACACTGTCCCTGTCCCTGTATTAATGTGAATGTGAATGTTTAATGTGAGTGTCCCAGTATTACTGACACTGTCCCAGACCCTGTATTAATGTCAATGTGAATGTTTAATGTGAGTGTCCCAGTATTACTGACACTGTCCCTGTCCGTGTATTAATGTGAATGTGAATGTTTAATGTGAGTGTCCCTGTATTACTGACACTGTCTCTGTCCCTGTATTAATGTGAATGTGAATGTTTAATGTGAGTGTCCCTGTATTACTGTCCCTGTCCCTATCCCTGTATTAATGTGAATGTGAATGTTTAATGTGAGTGTCCCTGTATTACTGACACTGTCCCTGTCCCTGTATTAATGTGAATGTGAATGTTTAATGTGAGTGTCCCTGTGTTACTGACACTGTCCCTGTCCCTGTATTAATGTGAATGTGAATGTTTAATGTGAGTGTCCCTGTGTTACTGACACTGACCCTGTCCCTGTATTAATTTGAATGTGAATGTTTAATGTGAGTGTCCCTGTATTACTGACACTGTCCCTGTCCGTGTATTAATGTGAATGTGAATGTTTAATGTGAGTGTCCCTGTATTACTGACACTGTCCCTGTCCCTGTATTAATGTGAATGTGAATGTTTAATGTGAGTGTCCCTGTATTACTGACACTGTCCCTGTCCCTGTATTAATGTGAATGTGAATGTTTAATGTGAGTGTCCCTGTATTACTGACACCGTCCCTGTCCCTGTATTAATGTGAATGTGAATGTTTAATGTGAGTGTCCCTGTATTACTGACACCGTCCCTGTCCCTGTATTAATGTGAATGTGAATGTTTAATGTGAGTGTCCCTGTATTACTGACACTGTCCCTGTCCCTGTATTAATGTGAATGTGAATGTTTAATGTGAGTGTCCCTGTATTACTGACACTGTCCCTGTCCCTGTATTAATGTGAATGTGAATGTTTAATGTGAGTGTCCCCGTATTACTGACACCGTCCCTGTCCCTGTATTAATGTGAATGTGAATGTTTAATGTGAGTGTCCCTGTATTACTGACACTGTCCCTGTATTAATGTGAATGTGAATGTTTAATGTGAGTGTCCCTGTATTACTGACACTGTCCCTGTCCCTGTATTAATGTGAATGTGAATGTTTAATGTGAGTGTCCCTGTATTACTGACACCGTCCCTGTCCCTGTATTAATGTGAATGTGAATGTTTAATGTGTGTGTCCCTGTATTACTGACACTGTCCCTGTCCCTGTATTAATGTGAATGTGAATGTTTAATGTGAGTGTCCCTGTATTACTGACACTGTCCCTGTCCCTGTATTAATGTGAATGTGAATGTTTAATGTGAGTGTCCCTGTATTACTGACACTGTCCCTGTCCCTGTATTAATGTGAATGTGAGTGTTTAATGTGAGTGTTCCTGTATTACTGACACTGTCCCTGTCGCTGTATTAATGTGAATGTGAATGTTTAATGTGAGTGTCCCTGTATTACTGACACTGTCCCTGTCCCTGTATTAATGTGAATGTGAATGTTTAATGTGAGTGTCCCTGTATTACTGACACTGTCCCTGTCCCTGTATTAATGTGAATGTGAATGTTTAATGTGAGTGTCCCTGTATTACTGACACTGTCCCTGTCCCTGTATTACTGTGAATGTGAATGTTTAATGTGAGTGCGCCTGTATTACTGACACTGTCCCGGTATTAATGTGAATGAGAATGTTTAATGTGAGTGTCCCCGTATTACTGACACTGTCCCTGTCCCTGTATTAATGTGAATGTGAATGTTTAATGTGAGTGACCCCGTATTACTGACACTGTCCCTGTCCGTGTATTAATGTGAATGTGAATGTTTAATGTGAGTGTCCCTGTATTACTGACACTGTCCCTGTCCCTGTATTAATGTGAATGTGAATGTTTAATTTGAGTGTCCCTGTATTACTGACACTGTCCCTGTCCCTGTATTAATGTGAATGTGAATGTTTAATGTGAGTGTCCCTGCATTACTGACACTGTCCCTGTCCCTGTATTAATGTGAATGTGAATGTTTAATGTGAGTGTCCCTGTATTACTGACACTGTCCCTGTCCCTGTATTAATGTGAATGTGAATGTTTAATGTGAGTGTCCCTGTATTACTGACACTGTCCCTGTCCCTGTATTAATGTGAATGTGAATGTTTAATGTGAGTGTCCCCGTATTACTGACCCTGTCCCTGTCCCTGTATTAATGTGAATGTGAATGTTTAATGTGAGTGTCCCTGTATTACTGACACTGTCCCTGTCCCTGTATTAATGTGAATGTGAATGTTTAATGTGAGTGTCCCTGTATTACTGACACTGTCCCAGTACCTGTATTAATGTGAATGTGAATGTTTAATGTGAGTGTCCCCGTATTACTGACACTGTCCCTGTCCGTGTATTAATGTGAATGTGAATGTTTAATTTGAGTGTCCCTGTATTACTGACACTGTCCCTGTCCCTGTATTAATGTGAATGTGAATGTTTAATGTGAGTGTCCCTGCATTACTGACACTGTCCCTGTCCCTGTATTAATGTGAATGTGAATGTTTAATGTGAGTGTCCCTGTATTACTGACACTGTCACTGTATTAATGTGAATGTGAATGTTTAATGTGAGTGTCCCCGTATTACTGACACTGTCCCTGTCCCTGTATTGATGTGAATGTCAATGTTTAATGTGAGTGTCCCTGTATTACTGACACTGTCCCTGTCCCTGTATTAATGTTAAGGTGAATGTTTAATGTGAGTGTCCCTGTATTACTGACACTGTCCCTGTCCCTGTATTAATGTGAATGTGAATGTTTAATGTGAGTGTCCCTGTATTACTGACACTGTCACTGTATTAATGTGAATGTGAATGTTTAATGTGAGTGTCCCCGTATTACTGACACTGTCCCTGTCCCTGTATTAATGTGAATGTGAGTGTTTAATGTGAGTGTCCGTGTATTACTGACACTGTCCCTGTCCCTGTATTAATGTGAATGTGAATGTTTAATGTGAGTGTCCCTGTATTACTGACACTGTCCCTGTCCCTGTATTACTGTGAATGTGAATGTTTAATGTGAGTGTCCCTGTATTACTGACACTGTCCCTGTATTAATGTGAATGTGAATGTTTAACGTGAGTGTCCCTGTATTACTGACACTGTCCCTGTCTCTGTATTAATGTGAATGTGAATGTTTAATGTGAGTGTCCCTGTATTACTGACACTGTCCCTGTCCCTGTATTAATGTGAATGTGAATGTTTAATGTGAGTGTCCCTGTATTACTGACACTGTCCCTGTCCCTGTATTAATGTGAATGTGAATGTTTAATGTGAGTGTCCCTGTATTACTGACACTGTCCCTGTCCCTGTATTAATGTGAATGTGAATGTTTAATGTGAGTGTCCCTGTATTACTGACACTGTCCCTGTCCCTGTATTAATGTGAATGTGAGTGTTTAATGTGAGTGTCCCTGTATTACTGACACTGTCCCTGTCCCTGTATTAATGTGAATGTGAATGTTTAATGTGAGTGTCCCTGTATTACTGACACTGTCCCTGTCCCTGTATTAATGTGAATGTGAATGTTTAATGTGAGTGTCCCTGTATTACTGACACTGTCCCTGTCCCTGTATTAATGTGAATGTGAATGTTTAATGTGAGTGTCCCTGTATTACTGACACTGTCCCTGTCCCTGTATTAATGTGAATGTGAATGTTTAATGTGAGTGTCCCTGTATTACTGACACTGTCCCTGTCCCTGTATTAATGTGAATGTGAATGTTTAATGTGAGTGTCCCTGTATTACTGACACTGTCCCTGTCCCTGTATTAATGTGAATGTGAGTGTTTAATGTGAGTGTCCCTGTATTACTGACACTGTCCCTGTCCCTGTATTAATGTGAATGTGAATGTTTAATGTGAGTGTCCCTGTATTACTGACACTGTCCCTGTCCCTGTATTAATGTGAATGTGAATGTTTAATGTGAGTGTCCCTGTATTACTGACACTGTCACTGTATTAATGTGAATGTGAATGTTTAATGTGAGTGTCCCCGTATTACTGACACTGTCCCTGTCCCTGTATTAATGTGAATGTGAATGTTTAATGTGAGTGTCCCTGTATTACTGACACTGTCTCTGTCCCTGTATTAATGTGAATGTGAATGTTTAATGTGAGTGTCCGTGTATTACTGACACTGTCCCTGTCCCTGTATTAATGTGAATGTGAATGTTTAATGTGAGTGTCCCTGTATTACTGACACTGTCCCTGTCCCTGTATTAATGTGAATGTGAATGTTTAATGTGAGTGTCCCTGTATTACTGACACTGTCCCTGTCCCTGTATTAATGTGAATGTGAATGTTTAATGTGAGTGTCCCCGTATTACTGACACTGTCCCTGTCCCTATATTAATGTGAATGTGAATGTTTAATGTGAGTGTCCCTGTATTACTGACACTGTCCCTGTCCCTGTATTAATGTGAATGTGAATGTTTAATGTGAGTGTCCCTGTATTACTGTCCCTGTCCCTGTATTAATGTGAATGTGAATGTTTAATGTGAGTGTCCCTGTATTACTGACACTGTCCCTGTCCCTGTATTAATGTGAATGTGAATGTTTAATGTGAGTGTCCCTGTATTACTGACACTGTCCCTGTCCCTGTATTAATGTGAATGTGAATGTTTAATGTGAGTGTCCCTGTATTACTGACACTGTCCCTGTCTCTGTATTAATGTGAATGTGAATGTTTAATGTGAGTGTCCCTGTATTACTGACACTGTCCCTGTCCCTGTATTACTGTGAATGTGAATGTTTAATGTGAGTGTCCCTGTATTACTGACACTGTCCCTGTATTAATGTGAATGTGAATGTTTAATGTGAGTGTCCCTGTATTACTGACACTGTCCCTGTCCCTGTATTAATGTGAATGTGAATGTTTAATGTGTGTGTCCCTGTATTACTGACACTGTCACTGTCCCTGTATTAATGTGAGTGTGAATGTTTAATGTGAGTGTCCCTGTATTACTGACACTGTCCCTGTCCCTGTATTAATGTGAATGTGAATGTTTAATGTGAGTGTCCCTGTGTTACTGACACTGTCCCTGTCCCTGTATTAATGTGAATGTGAATGTTTAATGTGAGTGTCCCTGTATTACTGACACTGTCCCTGTCCCTGTATTAATGTGAATGTGAATGTTTAATGTGAGTGTCCCTGTGTTACTGACACTGTCCCTGTCCCTGTATTAATGTGAATGTGAATGTTTAATGTGAGTGTCCCTGTATTACTGACACTGTCCCTGTCCCTGTATTAATGTGAATGTGAATGTTTAATGTGTGTGTCCCTGTATTACTGACACTGTCCCTGTCCCTGTATTAATGTGAATGTGAATGTTTAATGTGAGTGTCCCTGTATTACTGACACTGTCCCTGTCTCTGTATTAATGTGAATGTGAATGTTTAATGTGAGTGTCCCTGTATTACTGACACTGTCCCTGTCCCTGTATTAATGTGAATGTGAATGTTTAATGTGAGTGTCCCTGTATTACTGACACTGTCCCTGTCCCTGTATTAATGTGAATGTGAATGTTTAATGTGAGTGTCCCTGTGTTACTGACACTGTCCCTGTCCCTGTATTAATGTGAATGTGAATGTTTAATGTGAGTGTCCCTGTATTACTGACACTGTCCCTGTCCCTGTATTAATGTGAATGTGAATGTTTAATGTGAGTGTCCCTGTATTACTGACACTGTCCCTGTCCCTGTATTAATGTGAATGTGAATGTTTAATGTGAGTGTCCCTGTATTACTGACACTGTCCCTGTCCCTGTATTAATGTGAATGTGAATGTTTAATGTGAGTGTCCCTGTATTACTGACACTGTCCCTGTCCCTGTATTAATGTGAATGTGAATGTTTAATGTGAGTGTCCCTGTATTACTGACACTGTCCCTGTCCGTGTATTAATGTGAATGTGAATGTTTAATGTGAGTGTCCCTGTATTACTGACACTGTCACTGTATTAATGTGAATGTGAATGTTTAATGTGAGTGTCCCTGTATTACTGACACTGACCCTGTCCCTGTATTAATGTGAATGTGAATGTTTAATGTGAGTGTCCCTGTATTACTGACACTGTCCCTGTCCCTGTATTAATGTGAATGCGAATGTTTAATGTGAGTGTCCCTGTATTACTGACACTGTCCCTGTCCCTGTATTAATGTGAATGTGACTGTTTAATGTGAGTGTCCCTGTATTACTGACACTGTCCCTGTCCCTGTATTAATGTGAATGTGAATGTTTAATGTGAGTGTCCCTGTGTTACTGACACTGTCCCTGTCCCTATATTAATGTGAATGTGAATGTTTAATGTGAGTGTCCCTGTATTACTGACACTGTCACTGTCCCTGTATTAATGTGAATGTGAATGTTTAATGTGAGTGTCCCTGTGTTACTGACACTGTCCCTGTCCCTGTATTAATGTGAATGTGAATGTTTCATGTGAGTGTCCCTGTGTTACTGACACTGTCCCTGTCCCTATATTAATGTGAATGTGAATGTTTAATGTGAGTGTCCCTGTATTACTGACACTGTCCCTGTCCCTGTATTAATGTGAATGTGAATGTTTAATGTGAGTGTCCCTGTATTACTGACACTGTCCCTGTCCCTGTATTAATGTGAATGTGAATGTTTAATGTGAGTGTCCCTGTGTTACTGACACTGTCCCTGTCCCAGTATTAATGTGAATGTGAATGTTTAATGTGAGTGTCCCTGTATTACTGACACTGTCCCTGTCCCTGTATTAATGTGAATGTGAATGTTTAATGTGAGTGTCCCTGTATTACTGACACTGTCCCTGTCCCTGTATTAATGTGAATGTGAATGTTTAATGTGAGTGTCCCTGTATTACTGATACTGTCCCTGTCCCTGTATTAATGTGAATGTGAATGTTTAATGTGAGTGTCCCTGTATTACTGACACTGTCCCTGTCCCTGTATTAATGTGAATGTGAGTGTTTAATGTGAGTGTCCCTGTATTATTGACACTGTCCCTGTCCCTGTATTAATGTGAATGTGAATGTTTAATGTGAGTGTCCCTGTATTACAGACACTGTCCCTGTCCCTGTATTAATGTGAATGTGAATGTTTAATGTGAGTGTGCCTGTATTACTGACACTGTCCCTGTATTAATGTGAATGTGAATGTTTAATGTGAGTGTCCCTGTATTACTGACTCTGTCCCTGTCCCTGTATTAATGTGAATGTGAATGTTTAATGTGAGTGTCCCTGTATTACTGACACTGTCCCTGTCCCTGTATTAATGTGAATGTGAATGTTTAATGTGTGTGTCCCCGTATTACTGACACTGTCCCTGTCCCTGTATTAATGTGAATGTGAATGTTTAATGTGAGTGTCCCTGTATTACTGACACTGTCCCTGTCCCTGTATTAATGTGAATGTGAATGTTTAATGTGAGTGTCCCTGTATTACTGACACTGTCCCTGTCCCTGTATTAATGTGAATGTGAATGTTTAATGTGAGTGTCCCTGTATTACTGACACTGTCCCTGTCCCTGTATTAATGTGAATGTGAATGTTTAATGTGAGTGTCCCTGTATTACTGACACTGTCCCTGTCCCTGTATTAATGTGAATGTGAATGTTTAATGTGAGTGTCCCTGTATTACTGACACTGTCCCTGTCCCTGTATTAATGTGAATGTGAATGTTTAATGTGAGTGTCCCTGTATTACTGACACTGTCCCTGTCCCTGTATTAATGTGAATGTTTAATGTGAGTGTCCCCGTATTACTGACACTGTCCCTGTCCCTGTATTAATGTGAATGTGAATGTTTAACGTGTGTCCCTGTATTACTGACACTGTCCCTGTCCCTGTATTAATGTGAATGTGAATGTTTAATGTGAGTGTCCCTGTATTACTGACACTGTCCCTGTCTCTGTATTAATGTGAATGTGAATGTTTAATGTGAGTGTCCCTGTATTACTGACACTGTCCCTGTCCCTGTATTAATGTGAATGTGAATGTTTAATGTGAGTGTCCCTGTATTACTGACACTGTCCATGTCCCTGTATTAATGTGAATGTCAATGTTTAATGTGAGTGTCCCTGTGTTACTGACACTGTCCCTGTCCCTGTATTAATGTGAATGTGAATGTTTAATGTGAGTGTCCCTGTATTACTGACACTGTCCCTGTCCCTGTATTAATGTGAATGTGAATGTTTAATGTGAGTGTCCCTGTATTACTGACACTGTCCCTGTCACTGTATTAATGTGAATGTGAATGTTTAATGTGAGTGTCCCTGTATTACTGACACTGTCCCTGTCCCTGTATTAATGTGAATGTGAATGTTTAATGTGAGTGTCCCTGTATTACTGACACTGTCCCTGTCCCTGTATTAATGTGAATGTGAATGTTTAATGTGAGTGTCCCTGTATTACTGACACTGTCCCTGTCCCTGTATTAATGTGAATGTGAATGTTTAATGTGAGTGTCCCTGTATTACTGACACTGTCCCTGTCCCTGTATTAATGTGAATGTGAATGTTTAATGTGAGTGTCCCTGTATTACTGACACTGTCCCTGTCCCTGTATTAATGTGAATGTGAATGTTTAATGTGAGTGTCCCAGTATTACTGACACTGTCCCTGTCCCTGTATTAATGTGAATGTGAATGTTTAATGTGAGTGTCCCTGTGTTACTGACACTGTCCCTGTCCCTGTATTAATGTGAATGTGAATGTTTAATGTGAGTGTCCCTGTGTTACTGACACTGTCCCTGTCCCTGTATTAATGTGAATGTGAATGTTTAATGTGAGTGTCCCTGTATTACTGACACTGTCCCTGTCCCTGTATTAATGTGAACGTGAATGTTTAATGTGAGTGTCCCTGTATTACTGACACTGTCCCTGTCCCTGTATTAATGTGAATGTGAATGTTTAATGTGAGTGTCCCTGTATTACTGACACTGTCCCTGTCCCTGTATTAATGTGAATGTGAATGTTTAATGTGAGTGTCCCTGTATTACTGACACTGTCCCTGTCCCTGTATTAATGTGAATGTGAATGTTTAATGTGAGTGTCCCTGCATTACTGACACCGTCCCTGTCCCAGTATTAATGTGAATGTGAATGTTTAATGTGAGTGTCCCTGTATTACTGACACCGTCCCTGTCCCTGTATTAATGTGAATGTGAATGTTTAATGTGAGTGTCCCTGTATTACTGACACCGTCCCTGTCCCTGTATTAATGTGAATGTGAATGTTTAATGTGAGTGTCCCTGTATTACTGACACTGTCCCTGTCCCTGTATTAATGTGAATGTGAATGTTTAATGTGAGTGTCCCTGTATTACTGACACTGTCCCTGTCCCTGTATTAATGTGAATGTGAATGTTTAATGTGAGTGTCCCAGTATTACTGACACTGTCCCTGTCCCTGTATTAATGTGAATGTGAATGTTTAATGTGAGTGTCCCTGTGTTACTGACACTGTCCCTGTCCCTGTATTAATGTGAATGTGAATGTTTAATGTGTGTGTCCCTGTATTACTGACACTGTCCCTGTCCCTGTATTAATGTGAATGTGAATGTTTAATGTGAGTGTCCCTGTATTACTGACACTGTGCCTGTCCCTGTATTAATGTGAATGTGAATGTTTAATGTGAGTGTCCCTGTATTACTGACACTGTCCCTGTCCCTGTATTAATGTGAATGTGAATGTTTAATGTGAGTGTCCCTGTATTACTGACACTGTCCCTGTCCCTGTATTAATGTGAATGTGAATGTTTAATGTGAGTGTCCCTGTATTCCTGACACTGTCCCTGTCCCTGTATTAATGTGAATGTGAATGTTTAATGTGAGTGTCCCTGTATTACTGACACTGTCCCTGTCCCTGTATTAATGTGAGTGTGAATGTTTAATGTGAGTGTCCCTGTATTACTGACACTGTCCCTGTCCCTGTATTAATGTGAATGTGAATGTTTAATGTGAGTGTCCCTGTATTACTGACACCGTCCCTGTCCCTGTATTAATGTGAATGTGAATGTTTAATGTGAGTGTCCCTGTATTACTGACACTGTCCCTGTCCCTGTATTAATGTGAATGTGAATGTTTAATGTGAGTGTCCCTGTATTACTGACACTGTCCCTGTCCCAGTATTAATGTGAATGTGAATGTTTAATGTGAGTGTCCCTGTATTACTGACACTGTCCCTGTCCCTGTATTAATGTGAATGTGAATGTTTAATGTGAGTGTCCCTGTATTACTGACACTGTCCCTGTCCCTGTATTAATGTGAATGTGAATGTTTAATGTGAGTGTCCCTGTGTTACTGACACTGTCCCTGTCCCTGTATTAATGTGAATGTGAATGTTTAATGTGAGTGTCCCTGTATTACTGACACTGTCCCTGTCCCTGTATTAATGTGAATGTGAGTGTTTAATGTGAGTGTCCCTGTATTATTGACACTGTCCCTGTCCCTGTATTAATGTGAATGTGAATGTTTAATGTGAGTGTCCCTGTATTACAGACACTGTCCCTGTCCCTGTATTAATGTGAATGTGAATGTTTAATGTGAGTGTGCCTGTATTACTGACACTGTCCCTGTATTAATGTGAATGTGAATGTTTAATGTGAGTGTCCCTGTATTACTGACTCTGTCCCTGTCCCTGTATTAATGTGAATGTGAATGTTTAATGTGAGTGTCCCTGTATTACTGACACTGTCCCTGTCCCTGTATTAATGTGAATGTGAATGTTTAATGTGTGTGTCCCCGTATTACTGACACTGTCCCTGTCCCTGTATTAATGTGAATGTGAATGTTTAATGTGAGTGTCCCTGTATTACTGACACTGTCCCTGTCCCTGTATTAATGTGAATGTGAATGTTTAATGTGAGTGTCCCTGTATTACTGACACTGTCCCTGTCCCTGTATTAATGTGAATGTGAATGTTTAATGTGAGTGTCCCTGTATTACTGACACTGTCCCTGTCCCTGTATTAATGTGAATGTGAATGTTTAATGTGAGTGTCCCTGTATTACTGACACTGTCCCTGTCCCTGTATTAATGTGAATGTGAATGTTTAATGTGAGTGTCCCTGTATTACTGACACTGTCCCTGTCCCTGTATTAATGTGAATGTGAATGTTTAATGTGAGTGTCCCTGTATTACTGACACTGTCCCTGTCCCTGTATTAATGTGAATGTTTAATGTGAGTGTCCCCGTATTACTGACACTGTCCCTGTCCCTGTATTAATGTGAATGTGAATGTTTAACGTGTGTCCCTGTATTACTGACACTGTCCCTGTCCCTGTATTAATGTGAATGTGAATGTTTAATGTGAGTGTCCCTGTATTACTGACACTGTCCCTGTCTCTGTATTAATGTGAATGTGAATGTTTAATGTGAGTGTCCCTGTATTACTGACACTGTCCCTGTCCCTGTATTAATGTGAATGTGAATGTTTAATGTGAGTGTCCCTGTATTACTGACACTGTCCATGTCCCTGTATTAATGTGAATGTCAATGTTTAATGTGAGTGTCCCTGTGTTACTGACACTGTCCCTGTCCCTGTATTAATGTGAATGTGAATGTTTAATGTGAGTGTCCCTGTATTACTGACACTGTCCCTGTCCCTGTATTAATGTGAATGTGAATGTTTAATGTGAGTGTCCCTGTATTACTGACACTGTCCCTGTCCCAGTATTAATGTGAGTGTGAATGTTTAATGTGAGTGTCCCCGTATTACTGACACTGTCCCTGTCCCTGTATTAATGTGAATGTGAATGTTTAATGTGAGTGTCCCTGTATTACTGACACTGTCCCTGTCCCTGTATTAATGTGAATGTGAATGTTTAATGTGAGTGTCCCAGTATTACTGACACTGTCCCTGTCCCTGTATTAATGTGAATGTGAATGTTTAATGTGAGTGTCCCTGTATTACTGACACTGTCCCTGTCCCTGTATTAATGTGAATGTGAATGTTTAATGTGAGTGTCCCTGTATTACTGACACTGTCCCTGTCCCTGTATTAATGTGAATGTGAATGTTTAATGTGAGTGTCCCTGTATTACTGACACTGTCCCTGTCCCTGTATTAATGTGAATGTGAATGTTTAATGTGAGTGTCCCTGTATTACTGACACTGTCCCTGTCCCTGTATTAATGTGAATGTGAATGTTTAATGTGAGTGTCCCTGTATTACTGACACTGTCCCTGTCCCTGTATTAATGTGAATGTGAATGTTTAATGTGAGTGTCCCTGTATTACTGACACTGTCCCTGTCCCTGTATTAATGTGAATGTGAATGTTTAATGTGAGTGTCCCAGTATTACTGACACTGTCCCTGTCCCTGTATTAATGTGAATGTGAATGTTTAATGTGAGTGTCCCTGTGTTACTGACACTGTCCCTGTCCCTGTATTAATGTGAATGTGAATGTTTAATGTGAGTGTCCCTGTATTACTGACACTGTCCCTGTCCCTGTATTAATGTGAATGTGAATGTTTAATGTGAGTGTCCCTGTATTACTGACACTGTCCCTGTCCCTGTATTAATGTGAATGTGAATGTTTAATGTGAGTGTCCCTGTATTACTGACACTGTCCCTGTCCCTGTATTAATGTGAATGTGAATGTTTAATGTGAGTGTCCCTGTATTACTGACACTGTCCCTGTCCCTGTATTAATGTGAATGTGAATGTTTAATGTGAGTGTCCCTGTATTACTGACACTGTCCCTGTCCCTGTATTAATGTGAATGTGAATGTTTAATGTGAGTGTCCCAGTATTACTGACACTGTCCCTGTCCCTGTATTAATGTGAATGTGAATGTTTAATGTGAGTGTCCCTGTGTTACTGACACTGTCCCTGTCCCTGTATTAATGTGAATGTGAATGTTTAATGTGAGTGTCCCTGTGTTACTGACACTGTCCCTGTCCCTGTATTAATGTGAATGTGAATGTTTAATGTGAGTGTCCCTGTATTACTGACACCGTCCCTGTCCCAGTATTAATGTGAATGTGAATGTTTAATGTGAGTGTCCCTGTATTACTGACACTGTCCCTGTCCCTGTATTAATGTGAATGTGAATGTTTAATGTGAGTGTCCCTGTATTACTGACACCGTCCCTGTCCCAGTATTAATGTGAATGTGAATGTTTAATGTGAGTGTCCCTGTATTACTGACACTGTCCCTGTCCCTGTATTAATGTGAATGTGAATGTTTAATGTGAGTGTCCCTGTATTACTGACACTGTCCCTGTCCGTGTATTAATGTGAATGTGAATGTTTAATGTGAGTGTCCCTGTATTACTGACACTGTCCCTGTCCCTGTATTAATGTGAATGTGAATGTTTAATGTGAGTGTCCCTGTATTACTGACACCGTCCCTGTCCCTGTATTAATGTGAATGTGAATGTTTAATGTGAGTGTCCCTGTATTACTGACACCGTCCCTGTCCCTGTATTAATGTGAATGTGAATGTTTAATGTGAGTGTCCCTGTATTACTGACACTGTCCCTGTCCCTGTATTAATGTGAATGTGAATGTTTAATGTGAGTGTCCCTGTATTACTGACACTGTCCCTGTCCCTGTATTAATGTGAATGTGAATGTTTAATGTGAGTGTCCCAGTATTACTGACACTGTCCCTGTCCCTGTATTAATGTGAATGTGAATGTTTAATGTGAGTGTCCCTGTGTTACTGACACTGTCCCTGTCCCTGTATTAATGTGAATGTGAATGTTTAATGTGTGTGTCCCTGTATTACTGACACTGTCCCTGTCCCTGTATTAATGTGAATGTGAATGTTTAATGTGAGTGTCCCTGTATTACTGACACTGTGCCTGTCCCTGTATTAATGTGAATGTGAATGTTTAATGTGAGTGTCCCTGTATTACTGACACTGTCCCTGTCCCTGTATTAATGTGAATGTGAATGTTTAATGTGAGTGTCCCTGTATTACTGACACTGTCCCTGTCCCTGTATTAATGTGAATGTGAATGTTTAATGTGAGTGTCCCTGTATTACTGACACTGTCCCTGTCCCTGTATTAATGTGAATGTGAATGTTTAATGTGAGTGTCCCTGTATTACTGACACTGTCCCTGTCCCTGTATTAATGTGAATGTGAATGTTTAATGTGAGTGTCCCTGTATTCCTGACACTGTCCCTGTCCCTGTATTAATGTGAATGTGAATGTTTAATGTGAGTGTCCCTGTATTACTGACACTGTCCCTGTCCCTGTATTAATGTGAATGTGAATGTTTAATGTGAGTGTCCCTGTATTACTGACACTGTCCCTGTCCCTGTATTAATGTGAATGTGAATGTTTAATGTGAGTTTCCCTGTATTACTGACACTGTCCCTGTCCCTGTATTAATGTGAATGTGAATGTTTAATGTGAGTGTCCCTGTATTACTGACACTGTCCCTGTCCCTGTATTAATGTGAATGTGAATGTTTAATGTGAGTGTCCCTGTATTACTGACACTGTCCCTGTCCCTGTATTAATGTGAATGTGAATGTTTAATGTGAGTGTCCCTGTATTACTGACACTGTCCCTGTCCCTGTATTAATGTGAATGTGAATGTTTAATGTGAGTGTCCCTGTATTACTGACACTGTCCCTGTCCCTGTATTAATGTGAATGTGTATGTTTAATGTGAGTGTCCCCGTATTACTGACACTGTCCCTGTCCCTGTATTAATGTGAATGTGAATGTTTAATGTGAGTGTCCCTGTATTACTGACACTGTCCCTGTCCCTGTATTAATGTGAATGTGAATGTTTAATGTGAGTGTCCCTGTATTACTGACACTGTCCCTGTCCCTGTATTAATGTGAATGTGAATGTTTAATGTGAGTGTCCCTGTATTACTGACACTGTCCCTGTCCCTGTATTAATGTGAATGTGAATGTTTAATGTGAGTGTCCCTGTATTACTGACACTGTCCCTGTCCCTGTATTAATGTGAATGTGAATGTTTAATGTGAGTGTCCCTGTATTACTGACACTGTCCCTGTCCCTGTATTAATGTGAATGTGAATGTTTAATGTGAGTGTCCCTGTATTACTGACACTGTCCCTGTCCCTGTATTAATGTGAATGTGAATGTTTAATGTGAGTGTCCCTGTATTACTGACACTGTCCCTGTCCCTGTATTAATGTGAATGTGAATGTTTAATGTGAGTGTCCCTGTGTTACTGACACTGTCCCTGTCCCTGTATTAATGTGAATGTGAATGTTTAATGTGAGTGTCCCTGTATTACTGACACTGTCCCTGTCCCTGTATTAATGTGAATGTGAATGTTTAATGTGAGTGTCCCTGTATTACTGACACCGTCCCTGTCCCAGTATTAATGTGAATGTGAATGTTTAATGTGAGTGTCCCTGTATTACTGACACCGTCCCTGTCCCTGTATTAATGTGAATGTGAATGTTTAATGTGAGTGTCCCTGTATTACTGACACTGTCCCTGTCCCTGTATTAATGTGAATGTGAATGTTTAATGTGAGTGTCCCTGTATTCCTGACACTGTCCCTGTCCCTGTATTAATGTGAATGTGAATGTTTAATGTGAGTGTCCCTGTATTACTGACACTGTCCCTGTCCCTGTATTAATGTGAATGTGAGTGTTTAATGTGAGTGTCCCTGTATTACTGACACTGTCCCTGTCCCTGTATTAATGTGAATGTGAATGTTTAATGTGAGTGTCCCCGTATTACTGACACTGTCCCTGTCCCTGTATTAATGTGAATGTGAATGTTTAATGTGAGTGTCCCTGTATTACTGACACTGTCCCTGTCCCTGTATTAATGTGAATGTGAATGTTTAATGTGAGTGTCCCTGTATTACTGACACTGTCCCTGTCCCTGTATTAATGTGAATGTGAATGTTTAATGTGTGTGTGTCCCTGTATTACTGACACTGTCCCTGTCCCTGTATTAATGTGAATGTGAATGTTTAATGTGAGTGTCCCTGTATTACTGACACTGTCCCTGCCCCTGTATTAATGTGAATGTGAATGTTTAATGTGAGTGCCCCCGTATTACTGACACTGTCCCTGTCCCTGTATTAATGTGAATGTGAATGTTTAATGTGAGTGTCCCTGTATTACTGACACTGTCCCTGTCCTGTATTAATGTGAATGTGAATGTTTAATGTGAGTGTCCCTGTATTCCTGACACTGTCCCTGTCCCTGTATTAATGTGAATGTGAATGTTTAATGTGAGTGTCCCTGTATTACTGACACTGTCCCTGTCCCTGTATTAATGTGAATGTGAGTGTTTAATGTGAGTGTCCCTGTATTACTGACACTGTCCCTGTCCCCGTATTAATGTGAATGTGAATGTTTAATGTGAGTGTCCCTGTATTACTGACACTGTCCCTGTCCCTGTATTAATGTGAATGTGAATGTTTAATGTGAGTGTCCCTGTATTACTGACACTGTCCCTGTCCCTGTATTAATGTGAATGTGAATGTTTAATGTGAGTGTCCCTGTGTTACTGACACTGTCCCTGTCCCTGTATTAATGTGAATGTGAATGTTTAATGTGAGTGTCCCCGTATTACTGACACTGTCCCTGTCCCTGTATTAATGTGAATGTGAATGTTTAATGTGAGTGTCCCCGTATTACTGACACTGTCCCTGTCCCTGTATTAATGTGAATGTGAATGTTTAATGTGAGTGTCCCTGTATTACTGACACTGTCCCTGTCCCTGTATTAATGTGAATGTGAATGTTTAATGTGAGTGTCCCTGTATTACTGACACTGTCCCTGTCCCTGTATTAATGTGAATGTGAATGTTTAATGTGAGTGTCCTGTATTACTGACACTGTCCCTGTACCTGTATTAATGTGAATGTGAATGTTTAATGTGAGTGTCCCCGTATTACTGACACTGTCCCTGTCCCTGTATTAATGTGAATGTGAATGTTTAATGTGAGTGTCCCTGTATTACTGACACTGTCCCTGTCCCTGTATTAATGTGAATGTGAATGTTTAATGTGAGTGTCCCTGTATTACTGACACTGTCCCTGTCCCTGTATTAATGTGAATGTGAATGTTTAATGTGAGTGTCCCTGTATTACTGACACTGTCCCTGTCCCTGTATTAATGTGAATGTGAATGTTTAATGTGAGTGTCCCTGTATTACTGACACTGTCCCTGTCCCTGTATTAATGTGAATGTGAATGTTTAATGTGTGTGTCCCCGTATTACTGACACTGTCCCTGTCCCTGTATTAATGTGAATGTGAATGTTTAATGTGAGTGTCCCTGTATTACTGACACTGTCCCTGTCCCTGTATTAATGTGAATGTGAATGTTTAATGTGAGTGTCCCTGTATTACTGACACTGTGCCTGTCCCTGTATTAATGTGAATGTGAATGTTTAATGTGAGTGTCCCTGTATTACTGACACTGTCCCTGTCCCTGTATTAATGTGAATGTGAATGTTTAATGTGAGTGTCCCTGTATTACTGACACTGTCCCTGTCCCTGTATTAATGTGAATGTGAATGTTTAATGTGAGTGTCCCTGTATTACTGACACTGTCCCTGTCCCTGTATTAATGTGAATGTGAATGTTTAATGTGAGTGTCCCTGTGTTACTGACACTGTCCCTGTCCCTGTATTAATGTGAATGTGAATGTTTAATGTGAGTGTCCCCGTATTACTGACACTGTCCCTGTCCCTGTATTAATGTCAATGTTTAATGTGAGTGTCCCTGTATTACTGACACTGTCCCTGTCCGTGTATTAATGTGAATGTGAATGTTTAATGTGAGTGTCCCCGTATTACTGACACTGTCCCTGTCCCTGTATTAATGTGAATGTGAATGTTTAATGTGAGTGTCCCTGTATTACTGACACTGTCCCTGTCCCTGTATTAATGTGAATGTGAATGTTTAATGTGAGTGTCCCTGTATTACTGACACTGTCCCTGTCCCTGTATTAATGTGAATGTGAATGTTTAATGTGAGTGTCCCTGTATTACTGACACTGTCCCTGTCCCTGTATTAATGTGAATGTGAATGTTTAATGTGAGTGTCCCTGTATTACTGACACTGTCCCTGTCCCTGTATTAATGTGAATGTGAATGTTTAATGTGAGTGTCCCTGTATTACTGACACTGTCCCTGTCCCTGTATTAATGTGAATGTGAATGTTTAATGTGAGTGTCCCTGTATTACTGACACTGTCCCTGTCCCTGTATTAATGTGAGTGTGAATGTTTAATGTGAGTGTCCCTGTATTACTGAAACTGTCCCTGTCCCTGTATTAATGTGAATGTGAATGTTTAATGTGAGTGTCCCCGTATTACTGACACTGTCCCTGTCCCTGTATTAATGTGAATGTGAATGTTTAATGTGAGTGTCCCTGTATTACTGACACTGTCCCTGTCCCTGTATTAATGTGAATGTGAATGTATAATGTGAGTGTCCCTGTATTACTGACACTGTCCCTGTCCCTGTATTAATGTGAATGTGAATGTTTAATGTGAGTGTCCCTGTATTACTGACACTGTCCCTGTCCCTGTATTAATGTGAATGTGAATGTTTAATGTGAGTGTCCCTGTATTACTGACACTGTCCCTGTCCCTGTATTAATGTGAATGTGAATGTTTAATGTGAGTGTCCCTGCATTACTGACACTGTCCCTGTCCCTGTATTAATGTGAATGTGAATGTTTAATGTGAGTGTCCCTGTATTACTGACACTGTCCCTGTCCCTGTATTAATGTGAATGTGAATGTTTAATGTGAGTGTCCCCGTATTACTGACACTGTCCCTGTCCCTGTATTAATGTGAATGTGAGTGTTTAATGTGAGTGTCCCTGTATTACTGACACTGTCCCTGTCCCTGTATTAATGTGAATGTGAATGTTTAATGTGAGTGTCCCTGTATTACTGACACTGTCCCTGTCCCTGTATTAATGTGAATGTGAATGTTTAATGTGAGTGTCCCTGTATTACTGACACTGTCCCTGTCCCTGTATTAATGTGAATGTGAATGTTAATGTGAGTGTCCCTGTATTACTGACACTGTCCCTGTCCCTGTATTAATGTGAATGTGAGTGTTTAATGTGAGTGTCCCTGTATTACTGACACTGTCCCTGTCCCTGTATTAATGTTGAATGTGAATGTTTAATGTGAGTGTCCCTGTATTACTGACACTGTCCCTGTCCCTGTATTAATGTGAATGTGAATGTTTAATGTGAGTGTCCCTGTATTACTGACACTGTCCCTGTCCCTGTATTAATGTGAATGTGAATGTTTAATGTGAGTGTCCCTGTATTACTGACACTGTCCCTGTCCCTGTATTAATGTGAATGTGAATGTTTAATGTGAGTGTCCCTGTATTACTGACACTGTCCCTGTCCCTGTATTAATGTGAATGTGAATGTTTAATGTGAGTGTCCCTGTATTACTGACACTGTCCCTGTCCCTGTATTAATGTGAATGTGAATGTTTAATGTGTGTCCCTGTATTCCTGACACTGTCCCTGTCCCTGTATTAATGTGAATATGAATGTTTAATGTGAGTGTCCTGTATTACTGACACTGTCCCTGTCCCTGTATTAATGTGAATGTGAATGTTTAATGTGAGTGTCCCTGTATTACTGACACTGTCCCTGTCCCTGTATTAATGTGAATGTGAATGTTTAATGTGAGTGTCCCTGAATTACTGACACTGTCCCTGTCCCTGTATTAATGTGAATGTGAATGTTTAATGTGAGTGTCCCCGTATTACTGACACTGTCCCTGTCCCTGTATTAATGTGAATGTGAATGTTTAATGTGAGTGTCCCTGTATTACTGACACTGTCCCTGTCCCTGTATTAATGTGAATGTGAATGTTTAATGTGAGTGTCCCTGTATTACTGACACTGTCCCTGTCCCTGTATTAATGTGAATGTGAATGTTTAATGTGAGTGTCCCTGTATTACTGACACTGTCCCTGTCCCTGTATTAATGTGAATGTGTATGTTTAATGTGGAGTGTCCCTGTATTACTGACACTGTCCCTGTCCCTGTATTAATGTGAATGTGAATGTTTATTGTGAGTGTCCCTGTATTACTGACACTGTCCCTGTCCCTGTATTAATGTGAATGTGAATGTTTAATGTGAGTGTCCCTGTATTACTGACACTGTCCCTGTCCCTGTATTAATGTGAATGTGAATGTTTAATGTGAGTGTCCCTGTATTACTGACACTGTCCCTGTCCCTGTATTAATGTGAATGTGAATGTTTAATGTGAGTGTCCCTGTATTACTGACCCTGTCCCTGTCCCTGTATTAATGTGAATGTGAATGTTTAATGTGAGTGTCCCTGTATTACTGACACTGTCCCTGTCCCTGTATTACATGTGAATGTGAATGTTTAATGTGAGTGTCCCTGTATTACTGACACTGTCCCTGTCCCTGTATTAATGTGAATGTGAATGTTTAATGTGAGTGTCCCTGTATTACTGACACTGTCCCTGTCCCTGTATTAATGTGAATGTTTAATGTGAGTGTCCCTGTATTACTGACACTGTCCTGTCCCTGTATTAATGTGAATGTGAATGTTTAATGTGAGTGTCCCTGTATTACTGTCCCTGTCCCTGTCCCTGTATTAATGTGAATGTGAATGTTTAATGTGAGTGTCCCTGTATTACTGACACTGTCCCTGTCCCTGTATTAATGTGAATGTGAATGTTTAATGTGAGTGTCCCTGTATTACTGTCCCTGTCCCTGTCCCTGTATTAATGTGAATGTGAATGTTTAATGTGAGTGTCCCTGTATTACTGACACTGTCCCTGTCCCTGTATTAATGTGAATGTGAATGTTTAATGTGAGTGTCCCTGTATTACTGACACTGTCCCTGTCCCTGTATTAATGTGAATGTGAATGTTTAATGTGAGTGTCCCTGTATTACTGACACTGTCCCTGTCCCTGTATTAATGTGAATGTGAATGTTTAATGTGAGTGTCCCTGTGTTACTGACACTGTCCCTGTCCCTGTATTAATGTGAATGTGAGTGTTTAATGTGAGTGTCCCTGTATTACTGACACTGTCCCTGTCCCTGTATTAATGTGAATGTGAATGTTTAATGTGAGTGTCCCTGTATTACTGACACTGTCCCTGTCCCTGTATTAATGTGAATGTGAATGTTTAATGTGAGTGTCCCTGTATTACTGACACTGTCCCTGTCTCTGTATTAATGTGAGTGTGAATGTTTAATGTGAGTGTCCCTGTATTACTGACACTGTCCCTGTCCCTGTATTAATGTGAATGTGAATGTTTAATGTGAGTGTCCCTGTATTACTGACACTGTCCCTGTCCCTGTATTAATGTGAATGTGAATGTTTAATGTGAGTGTCCCTGTATTACTGACACTGTCCCTGTCCCTGTATTAATGTGAATGTGAATGTTTAATGTGAGTGTCCCTGTATTACTGACACTGTCCCTGTCCCTGTATTAATGTGAATGTGAATGTTTAATGTGAGTGTCCCCGTATTACTGACACTGTCCCTGTCCCTGTATTAATGTGAATGTGAATGTTTAATGTGAGTGTCCCTGTATTACTGACACTGTCCCTGTCCCTGTATTAATGTGAATGTGAATGTTTAATGTGAGTGTCCCTGTATTACTGACACTGTCCCTGTCCCTGTATTAATGTGAATGTGAATGTTTAATGTGAGTGTCCCTGTATTACTGACACTGTCCCTGTCCCTGTATTAATGTGAATGTGAATGTTTAATGTGAGTGTCCCTGTATTACTGACACTGTCCCTGTCCCTGTATTAATGTGAATGTGAATGTTTAATGTGAGTGTCCCTGTATTACTGACACTGTCCCTGTCCCTGTATTAATGTGAATGTGAATGTTTAATGTGAGTGTCCCCGTATTACTGACACTGTCCCTGTCCCTGTATTAATGTGAATGTGAATGTTTAATGTGAGTGTCCCTGTATTACTGACACTGTCCTGTCCCTGTATTAATGTGAATGTGAGTGTTTAATGTGAGTGTCCCTGTATTACTGACACTGTCCCTGTCCCTGTATTAATGTGAATGTGAATGTTTAATGTGAGTGTCCCTGTATTACTGACACTGTCCCTGTCCCTGTATTAATGTGAATGTGAATGTTTAATGTGAGTGTCCCTGTATTACTGACACTGTCGCTGTCAGTGTATTAATGTGAATGTGAATGTTTAATGTGAGTGTCCCTGTATTACTGACACCGTCCCTGTCCCTGTATTAATGTGAATGTCAATGTTTAATGTGAGTGTCCCTGTATTACTGACACTGTCCCTGTCCCTGTATTAATGTGAATGTGAATGTTTAATGTGAGTGTCCCTGTGTTACTGACACTGTCCCTGTCCCAGTATTAATGTGAATGTGAATGTTTAATGTGAGTGTCCCTGTATTACTGACACTGTCCCTGTCCCTGTATTAATGTGAATGTGAATGTTTAATGTGAGTGTCCCTGTATTACTGACACTGTCCCTGTCCCTGTATTAATGTGAATGTGAATGTTTAATGTGAGTGTCCCTGTATTACTGACACTGTCCCTGTCCCTGTATTAATGTGAATGTGAATGTTTAATGTGAGTGTCCCTGTATTACTGACACTGTCCCTGTCCCTGTATTAATGTGAATGTGAATGTTTAATGTGTGTCCCTGTATTACTGACACTGTCCCTGTCCCTGTATTAATGTGAGTGTGAATGTTTAATGTGAGTGTCCCTGTATTACTGAAACTGTCCCTGTCCCTGTATTAATGTGAATGTGAATGTTTAATGTGAGTGTCCCCGTATTACTGACACTGTCCCTGTCCCAGTATTAATGTGAATGTGAATGTTTAATGTGAGTGTCCCTGTATTACTGACACTGTCACTGTCCCTGTATTAATGTGAATGTGAATGTTTAATGTGAGTGTCCCCGTATTACTGACACTGTCCCTGTCCCTGTATTAATGTGAATGTGAATGTTTAATGTGAGTGTCCCTGTGATACTGACACTGACCCTGTCCCTGTATTAATGTGAATGTGAATGTTTAATGTGAGTGTCCCTGTATTACTGACACTGTCCCTGTCCCTGTATTAATGTGAATGTGAATGTTTAATGTGAGTGTCCCTGTATTACTGACACTGTCCCTGTCCCTGTATTAATGTGAATGTGAATGTTTAATATGAGTGTCCCTGTATTACTGACACTGTCCCTGTCCCTGTATTAATGTGAATGTGAATGTTTAATGTGAGTGTCCCAGTATTACTGACACTGTCCCTGTCCCTGTATTAATGTGAATGTGAATGTTTAATGTGAGTGTCCCCGTATTACTGACACTGTCCCTGTCCCTGTATTAATGTGAATGTGAATGTTTAATGTGAGTGTCCCAGTATTACTGACACTGTCCCTGTCCCTGTATTAATGTGAATGTGAATGTTTAATGTGAGTGTCCCTGTATTACTGACACTGTCCCTGTCCCTGTATTAATGTGAATGTGAATGTTTAATGTGAGTGTCCCTGTATTACTGACACTGTCCCTGTCCCTGTATTAATGTGAATGTGAATGTTTAATGTGAGTGTCCCTGTATTACTGACACTGTCCCTGTTCCTGTATTAATGTGAATGTGAATGTTTAATGTGAGTGTCCCTGTATTACTGACACTGTCCCTGTCCCTGTATTAATGTGAATGTGTATGTTTAATGTGAGTGTCCCTGTATTACTGACACTGTCCCTGTCCCTGTATTAATGTGAATGTGAATGTTTAATGTGAGTGTCCCTGTATTACTGACACTGTCCCTGTCAAGTATTAATGTGAATGTGAATGTTTAATGTGAGTGTCCCTGTATTACTGACACTGTCCCTGTCCCTGTATTAATGTGAATGTGAATGTTTAATGTGAGTGTCCCAGTATTACTGACACTGTCCCTGTCCCTGTATTAATGTGAATGTGAATGTTTAATGTGAGTGTCCCTGTATTACTGACACTGTCCCTGTCCCTGTATTAATGTGAATGTGAATGTTTAATGTGAGTGTCCCTGTATTACTGACACTGTCCCTGTCCCTGTATTAATGTGAATGTGAATGTTTAATGTGAGTGTCCCTGTATTACTGACACTGACCCTGTCCCTGTATTAATGTGAATGTGAATGTTTAATGTGAGTGTCCCTGTATTACTGACACTGTCCCTGTTCCTGTATTAATGTGAATGTGAATGTTTAATGTGAGTGTCCCTGTATTACTGACACTGTCCCTGTCCCTGTATTAATGTGAATGTGTATGTTTAATGTGAGTGTCCCTGTATTACTGACACTGTCCCTGTCCCTGTATTAATGTGAATGTGAATGTTTAATGTGAGTGTCCCTGTATTACTGACACTGTCCCTGTCAAGTATTAATGTGAATGTGAATGTTTAATGTGAGTGTCCCTGTATTACTGACACTGTCCCTGTCCCTGTATTAATGTGAATGTGAATGTTTAATGTGAGTGTCCCTGTATTACTGACACTGTCCCTGTCCCTGTATTAATGTGAATGTGAATGTTTAATGTGAGTGTCCCTGTATTACTGACACTGTCTCTGCCCCTGTATTAATGTGAATGTGAATGTTTAATGTGAGTGTCCCTGTATTACTGACACTGTCCCTGTCCCTGTATTAATGTGAATGTGAATGTTTAATGTGAGTGTCCCTGTATTACTGACACTGTCCCTGTCCCTGTATTAATGTGAATGTGAATGTTTAATGTGAGTGTCCCTGTGTTACTGACACTGTCCCTGTCCCTGTATTAATGTGAATGTGAATGTTTAATGTGAGTGTCCCTGTATTACTGACACTGTGCCTGTCCCTGTATTAATGTGAATGTGAATGTTTAATGTGAGTGTCCCTGTATTACTGACACTGTCCCTGTCCCTGTATTAATGTGAATGTGAATGTTTAATGTGAGTGTCCCTGTGTTACTGACACTGTCCCTGTCCCTGTATTAATGTGAATGTGAATGTTTAATGTGAGTGTCCCTGTATTACTGACACTGTCCCTGTCCCTGTATTAATGTGAATGTGAATGTTTAATGTGAGTGTCCCTGTGTTACTGACACTGTCCCTGTCCCTGTATTAATGTGAATGTGAATGTTTAATGTGAGTGTCCCTGTATTACTGACACTGTCCCTGTCCCTGTATTAATGTGAATGTGAATGTTTAATGTGAGTGTTCCTGTATTACTGACACTGTCCCTGTCCTGTATTAATGTGAATGTGAATGTTTAATGTGAGTGTCCCTGTATTACTGACACTGTCCCTGTCCCTGTATTAATGTGAATGTGAATGTTTAATGTGAGTGTCCCCGTATTACTGACACTGTCCCTGTCCCTGTATTAATGTGAATGTGAATGTTTAATGTGAGTGTCCCTGTATTACTGACACTGTCCCTGTCCCTGTATTAATGTGAATGTGAATGTTTAATGTGAGTGTCCCTGTATTACTGACACTGTCCCTGTCCCAGTATTAATGTGAATGTGAATGTTTAATGTGAGTGTCCCTGTATTACTGACACTGTCGCTGCCCCTGTATTAATGTGAATGTGAATGTTTAATGTGAGTGTCCCTGTATTACTGACACTGTCCCTGTCCCTGTATTAATGTGAATGTGAATGTTTAATGTGAGTGTCCCTGTATTACTGACACTGTCCCTGTCCCAGTATTAATGTGAATGTGAATGTTTAATGTGAGTGTCCCTGTATTACTGACACTGTCGCTGCCCCTGTATTAATGTGAATGTGAATGTTTAATGTGAGTGTCCCTGTATTACTGACACTGTCGCTGCCCCTGTATTAATGTGAATGTGAATGTTTAATGTGAGTGTCCCTGTATTACTGACACTGTCCCTGTCCCTGTATTAATGTGAATGTGAATGTTTAATGTGAGTGTCCCTGTATTACTGACACTGTCCCTGTCCCTGTATTAATGTGAATGTGAATGTTTAATGTGAGTGTCCCTGTATTACTGACACTGTCCCTGTCCCTGTATTAATGTGAATGTGAATGTTTAATGTGAGTGTCCCTGTATTACTGACACTGTCCCAGTCCCTGTATTAATGTGAATGTGAATGTTTAATGTGAGTGTCCCTGTATTACTGACACAGTCCCTGTCCCTGTATTAATGTGAATGTGAATGTTTAATGTGAGTGTCCCTGTATTACTGACACTGTCCCTGTCCCTGTATTAATGTGAATGTGAATGTTTAATGTGAGTGTCCCTGTATTACTGACACTGTCCCTGTCCCTGTATTAATGTGAATATGAATGTTTAATGTGAGTGTCCCTGTATTACTGACACTGTTCCTGTCCCTGTATTAATGTGAATGTGAATGTTTAATGTGAGTGTCCCCGTATTACTGACACTGTCCCTGTCCCAGTATTAATGTGAATGTGAATGTTTAATGTGAGTGTCCCTGTATTACTGACACTGTCCCAGTCCCTGTATTAATGTGAATGTGAATGTTTAATGTGTGTGTCCCTGTATTACTGACACTGTCCCTGTCCCTGTATTAATGTGAATGTGAATGTTTAATGTGAGTGTCCCTGTATTACTGACACTGTCCCTGTCCCTGTATTAATGTGAATGTGAGTGTTTAATGTGAGTGTCCCTGTGTTACTGACACTGTCCCTGTCCCTGTATTAATGTGAATGTGAATGTTTAATGTGAGTGTCCCTGTATTACTGACACCGTCCCTGTCCCTGTATTAATGTGAATGTGAATGTTTAATGTGAGTGTCCCTGTATTACTGACACTGTCCCTGTCCCTGTATTAATGTGAATGTGAATGTTTAATGTGAGTGTCCCTGTATTACTGACACTGTCCCTGTCCCTGTATTAATGTGAATGTGAATGTTTAATGTGAGTGTCCCTGTGTTACTGACACTGTCCCTGTCCCTGTATTAATGTGAATGTGAATGTTTAATGTGAGTGTCCCTGTATTACTAACACTGTCCCTGTCCCTGTATTAATGTGAATGTGAATGTTTAATGTGAGTGTCCCTGTATTACTGACACTGTCCCTGTCCCTGTATTAATGTGAATGTGAATGTTTAATGTGAGTGTCCCTGTATTACTGACACTGTCCCTGTCCCTGTATTAATGTGAATGTGAATGTTTAATGTGAGTGTCCCTGTATTCCTGACACTGACACTGTCCCTGTATTAATGTGAATGTGAATGTTTAATGTGAGTGTCCCTGTGTTACTGACACTGTCCCTGTCCCTGTATTAATGTGAATGTGAATGTTTAATGTGAGTGTCCCTGTATTACTAACACTGTCCCTGTCCCTGTATTAATGTGAATGTGAATGTTTAATGTGAGTGTCCCTGTATTACTGACACTGTCCCTGTCCCTGTATTAATGTGAATGTGAATGTTTAATGTGAGTGTCCCTGTATTACTGACACTGTCCCTGTCCCTGTATTAATGTGAATGTGAATGTTTAATGTGAGTGTCCCTGTATTACTGACACTGTCCCTGTCCCTGTATTAATGTGAATGTGAATGTTTAATGTGAGTGTCCCTGTATTACTGACACTGTCCCTGTCCCTGTATTAATGTGAATGTGAATGTTTAATGTGAGTGTCCCTGTATTACTGACACTGTCCCTGTCCCTGTATTAATGTGAATGTGAATGTTTAATGTGAGTGTCCCTGTATTACTGACACTGTCCCTGTCCCTGTATTAATGTGAATGTGAATGTTTAATGTGTGTGTCCCTGTATCACTGACACAGTCCCTGTCCCTGTATTAATGTGAATGTGAATGTTTAATGTGAGTGTCCCTGTATTACTGACACTGTCCCTGTCCCTGTATTAATGTGAATGTGAATGTTTAATGTGAGTGTCCCTGTGTTACTGACACTGTCCCTGTCCCTGTATTAATGTGAATGTGTATGTTTAATGTGAGTGTCCCTGTATTACTGACACTGTCCCTGTCCCTGTATTAATGTGAATGTGAGTGTTTAATGTGAGTGTCCCTGTGTTACTGACACTGTCCCTGTCCCTGTATTAATGTGAATGTGAATGTTTAATGTGAGTGTCCCTGTATTACTGATACTGTCCCTGTCCCTGTATTAATGTTAATGTGAATGTTTAATGTGAGTGTCCCTGTATTACTGACACTGTCCCTGTCCCTGTATTAATGTGAATGTGAATGTTTAATGTGAGTGTCCCTGTATTACTGACACTGACCCTGTCCCTGTATTAATGTGAATGTGAATGTTTAATGTGAGTGTCCCTGTATTACTGATACTGTCCCTGTCCCTGTATTAATGTGAATGTGAATGTTTAATGTGAGTGTCCCTGTATTACTGACACTGTCCCTGTCCCTGTATTAATGTGAATGTGAATGTTTAATGTGAGTGTCCCTGTATTACTGACACTGTCCCTGTCCCTGTATTAATGTGAATGTGAATGTTTAATGTGTGTGTCCCTGTATTACTGACACTGTCCCTGTCCCTGTATAAATGTGAATGTGAATGTTTAATGTGAGTGTCCCTGTGTTACTGACACTGTCCCTGTCCCTGTATTAATGTGAATGTTTAATGTGAGTGTCCCTGTATTACTGACACTGTCCCTGTCCCTGTATTAATGTGAATGTGAATGTTTAATGTGTGTGTCCCTGTATTACTGACACTGTCCCTGTCCCTGTATTAATGTGAATGTGAATGTTTAATGTGAGTGTCCCTGTATTACTGACACTGTCCCTGTCCCTGTATTAATGTGAATGTTTAATGTGAGTGTCCCTGTATTACTGACACTGTCCCTGTCCCTGTATTAATGTGAATGTGAATGTTTAATGTGTGTGTCCCTGTATTACTGACACTGTCCCTGTCCCTGTATTAATGTGAATGTGAATGTTTAATGTGAGTGTCCCTGTATTACTGACACTGTCCCTGTCCCTGTATTAATGTGAATGTTTAATGTGAGTGTCCCTGTATTACTGACACTGTCCCTGTCTCTGTATTAATGTGAATGTGAATGTTTAATGTGAGTGTCCCTGTATTACTGACACCGTCCCTGTCCCAGTATTAATGTGAATGTGAATGTTTAATGTGAGTGTCCCTGTATTACTGACACTGTCCCTGTCCCTGTATTAATGTGAATGTGAATGTTTAATGTGAGTGTCCCTGTATTACTGACACTGTCCCTGTCCCTGTATTAATGTGAATGTGAATGTTTAATGTGAGTGTCCCTGTATTACTGACACTGTCCCTGTCCCTGTATTAATGTGAATGTGAATGTTTAATGTGAGTGTCCCTGTATTACTGACACTGTCCCTGTCCCTGTATTAATGTGAATGTTTAATGTGAGTGTCCCTGTATTACTGACACTGTCCCTGTCCCTGTATTAATGTGAATGTGAATGTTTAATGTGAGTGTCCCTGTATTACTGACACTGTCCCTGTCCCTGTATTAATGTTAAGGTGAATGTTTAATGTGAGTGTCCCTGTATTACTGACACTGTCCCTGTCCCTGTATTAATGTGAATGTGAATGTTTAATGTGAGTGTCCCTGTATTACTGACCCTGTCCCTGTCCCTGTATTAATGTGAATGTGAATGTTTAATGTGAGTGTCCCTGTGTTACTGACACTGTCCCTGTCCCTGTATTAATGTGAATGTTTAATGTCAGTGTCCCTGTATTACTGACACTGTCCCTGTTCCTGTATTAATGTGAATGTGAATGTTTAATGTGAGTGTCCCTGTATTACTGACACTGTCCCTGTCCCTGTATTAATGTGAATGTGAATGTTTAATGTGAGTGTCCCTGTATTACTGACACTGTCCCTGTCCCTGTATTAATGTGAATGTGAATGTTTAATGTGAGTGTCCCTGTATTACTGACACTGTCCCTGTATTAATGTGAATGTGAATGTTTAATGTGAGTGTGCCTGTATTACTGACACTGTCCCTGTCCCTGTATTAATGTGAATGTGAATGTTTAATGTGAGTGTCCCTGTATTACTGACACTGTCCCTGTCCCTGTATTAATGTGAATGTGAATGTTTAATGTGAGTGTCCCTGTGTTGCTGACACTGTCCCTGTCCCTGTATTAATGTGAATGTGAATGTTTAATGTGAGTGTCCCTGTGTTACTGACACTGTCTCTGTCCCTGTATTAATGTGAATGTGTATGTTTAATGTGAGTGTCCCTGTATTACTGACACTGTCCCTGTCCCTGTATTAATGTGAATGTGAATGTTTAATGTGAGTGTCCCAGTATTACTGACACTGTCCCTGTCCGTGTATTAATGTGAATGTGAGTGTTTAATGTGAGTGTCCCTGTATGACTGACACTGTCCCTGTCCCTGTATTAATGTGAATGTGAATGTTTAATGTGAGTGTCCCTGCATTACTGACACTGTCCCTGTCCCTGTATTAATGTGAATGTGAATGTTTAATGTGAGTGTCCCTGTATTACTGACACTGTCACTGTATTAATGTGAATGTGAATGTTTAATGTGAGTGTCCCCGTATTACTGACACTGTCCCTGTCCCTGTATTAATGTGAATGTGAATGTTTAATGTGAGTGTGCCTGTATTACTGACACTGTCCCTGTATTAATGTGAATGTGAATGTTTAATGTGAGTGTCCCCGTATTACTGACACTGTCCCTGTCCCTGTATTAATGTGAATGTGAGTGTTTAATGTGAGTGTCCCTGTATTACTGATACTGTCCCTGTCCCTGTATTAATGTGAATGTGAACGTTTAATGTGAGTGTCCCTGTATTACTGACACTGTCCCTGTCCCTGTATTAATGTGAATGTGAATGTTTAATGTGTGTCCCTGTATTACTGACACTGTCCCTGTCCCTGTATTACTGTGAATGTGAATGTTTAATGTGAGTGTGCCTGTATTACTGACACTGTCCCTGTATTAATGTGAATGTGAATGTTTAATGTGAGTGTCCCCGTATTACTGACACTGTCCCTGTCCCTGTATTAATGTGAATGTGAGTGTTTAATGTGAGTGTCCCTGTATTACTGATACTGTCCCTGTCCCTGTATTAATGTGAATGTGAACGTTTAATGTGAGTGTCCCTGTATTACTGACACTGTCCCTGCCCCTGTATTAATGTGAATGTGAATGTTTAATGTGAGTGTCCCTGTATTACTGACACTGTCCCTGTCTCTGTATTAATGTGAATGTTTAATGTGAGTGTCCCCATATTTCTGACACTGTCCCTGTATTAATGTGAATGTTTAATGTGAGTGTCCCTGTATTACTGACACTGTCCCTGTCTCTGTATTAATGTGAATGTTTAATGTGAGTGTCCCTGTATTACTGACACTGTCCCTGTCCCTGTATTAATGTGAATTTTTAATGTGAGTGTCCCTGTATTACTGACACTGTCCCTGTCCCTGTACTAATGTGAATGTTTAATGTGAGTGTCCCTGTATTACTGACACTGTCCCTGTCTCTGTATTAATGTGAATGTGAATGTTTAATGTGAGTGTCCCTGTATTACTGACACTGTCCCTGTCTCTGTATTAATGTGAATGTTTAATGTGAGTGTCCCTATATTTCTGACACTGTCCCTGTATTAATGTGAATGTTTAATGTGAGTGTCCCTGTATTACTGACACTGTCCCTGTCTCTGTATTAATGTGAATGTGAATGTTTAATGTGAGTGTCCCTGTATTACTGACACTGTCCCTGTCCCTGTATTAATGTGAATGTGAATGTTTAATGTGAGTGTCCCTGTGTTACTGACACTGTCCCTGTCCCTGTATTAATGTGAGTGTGAATGTTTAATGTGAGTGTCCCTGTATTACTGACACTGTCCCTGTATTAATGTGAATGTGAATGTTTAATGTGAGTGTCCCCGTATTACTGACACTGTCCCTGTCCCTGTATTAATGTGAATGTGAATGTTTAATGTGAGTGTCCCTGTGTTACTGACACTGTCCCTGTCCTTGTATTAATGTGAATGTGAATGTTTAATGTGAGTGTCCCTGTATTACTGACACTGTCCCTGTATTAATGTGAATGTGAATGTTTAATGTGAGTGTCCCTGTATTACTGACACTGTCCCTGTATTAATGTGAATGTGAATGTTTAATGTGAGTGTCCCTGTATTACTGACACTGTCCCTGTCCCTGTATTAATGTGAATGTGAATGTTTAATGTGAGTGTCCCTGTATTACTGACACTGTCCCTGCCCCTGTATTAATGTGAATGTGAATGTTTAATGTGAGTGTCCCAGTATTACTGACACTGTCCCTGTCCCTGTATTAATGTGAATGTGAATGTTTAATGTGAGTGTCCCTGTATTACTGACACTGTCCCTGTCTCTGTATTAATGTGAATGTTTAATGTGAGTGTCCCTGTATTACTGACACTGTCCCTGTCCGTGTATTAATGTGAATTTTTAATGTGAGTGTCCCTGTATTACTGACACTGTCCCTGTCCCTGTACTAATGTGAATGTTTAATGTGAGTGTCCCTGTATTACTGACACTGTCCCTGTCCCTGTATTAATGTGAATGTGAATGTTTAATGTGAGTGTCCCCGTATTACTGACACTGTCCCTGTCCCTGTATTAATGTGAATGTGAATGTTTAATGTGAGTGTCCCTGTATTACTGTCACTGTCCCTGTCCCTGTATTAATGTGAATGTGAATGTTTAATGTGAGTGTCCCTGTATTACTGACACTGTCCCTGTCTCTGTATTAATGTGAATGTGAATGTTTAATGTGAGTGTCCCTGTATTACTGACACTGTCCCTGTCCCTGTATTAATGTGAATGTGAATGTTTAATGTGAGTGTCCCTGTATTACTGACACTGTCCCTGTCCCTGTATTAATGTGAATGTGAATGTTTAATGTGAGTGTCCCTGCATTACTGACACTGTCCCTGTCCCTGTATTAATGTGAATGTGAATGTTTAATGTGAGTGTCCCTGTATTACTGATACTGTCCCTGTCCCTGTATTAATGTGAATGTAAATGTTTAATGTGAGTGTCCCTGTGTTACTGACACTGTCCCTGTCCCTGTATTAATGTGAATGTGAATGTTTAATGTGAGTGTCCCTGTATTACTGACACTGTCCCTGTATTAATGTGAATGTGAATGTTTAATGTGAGTGTCCCTGTATTACTGACACTGTCCCTGTCCCTGTATTAATGTGAATGTGAATGTTTAATGTGAGTGTCCCTGTATTACTGACACTGTCCCTGTCCCTGTATTAATGTGAATGTGAATGTTTAATGTGAGTGTCCCTGCATTACTGACACTGTCCCTGTCCCTGTATTAATGTGAATGTGAATGTTTAATGTGAGTGTCCCTGTGTTACTGACACTGTCCCTGTCCCTGTATTAATGTGAATGTGAATGTTTAATGTGAGTGTCCCTGTATTACTGACACTGTCCCTGTCCCTGTATTAATGTGAATGTGAATGTTTAATGTGAGTGTCCCTGTATTACTGTCACTGTCCATGTCCCTGTATTAATGTGAATGTGAATGTTTAATGTGAGTGTCCCTGTATTACTGACACTGTCCCTGTCCCTGTATTAATGTGAATGTGAATGTTTAATGTGAGTGTCCCTGTATTACTGACACTGTCCCTGTCCCTGTATTAATGTGAATGTGAATGTTTAATGTGAGTGTCCCTGTATTACTGACACTGTCCCTGTCCCTGTATTAATGTGAATGTGAATGTTTAATGTGAGTGTCCCTGTATTACTGTCACTGTCCCTGTCCCTGTATTAATGTGAATGTGAATGTTTAATGTGAGTGTCCCTGTATTACTGACACTGTCCCTGTCCCTGTATTAATGTGAATGTGAATGTTTAATGTGAGTGTCCCTGTATTACTGACACTGTCCCTGTCCCTGTATTAATGTGAATGTGAATGTTTAATGTGAGTGTCCCTGTGTTACTGACACTGTCCCTGTCCCTGTATTAATGTGAGTGTGAATGTTTAATGTGAGTGTCCCTGTATTACTGACACTGTCCCTGTATTAATGTGAATGTGAATGTTTAATGTGAGTGTCCCCGTATTACTGACACTGTCCCTGTCCCTGTATTAATGTGAATGTGAATGTTTAATGTGAGTGTCCCTGTGTTACTGACACTGTCCCTGTCCTTGTATTAATGTGAATGTGAATGTTTAATGTGAGTGTCCCTGTATTACTGACACTGTCCCTGTATTAATGTGAATGTGAATGTTTAATGTGAGTGTCCCTGTATTACTGACACTGTCCCTGTATTAATGTGAATGTGAATGTTTAATGTGAGTGTCCCTGTATTACTGACACTGTCCCTGTCCCTGTATTAATGTGAATGTGAATGTTTAATGTGAGTGTCCCTGTATTACTGACACTGTCCCTGCCCCTGTATTAATGTGAATGTGAATGTTTAATGTGAGTGTCCCAGTATTACTGACACTGTCCCTGTCCCTGTATTAATGTGAATGTGAATGTTTAATGTGAGTGTCCCTGTATTACTGACACTGTCCCTGTCTCTGTATTAATGTGAATGTTTAATGTGAGTGTCCCTGTATTACTGACACTGTCCCTGTCCGTGTATTAATGTGAATTTTTAATGTGAGTGTCCCTGTATTACTGACACTGTCCCTGTCCCTGTACTAATGTGAATGTTTAATGTGAGTGTCCCTGTATTACTGACACTGTCCCTGTCCCTGTATTAATGTGAATGTGAATGTTTAATGTGAGTGTCCCCGTATTACTGACACTGTCCCTGTCCCTGTATTAATGTGAATGTGAATGTTTAATGTGAGTGTCCCTGTATTACTGTCACTGTCCCTGTCCCTGTATTAATGTGAATGTGAATGTTTAATGTGAGTGTCCCTGTATTACTGACACTGTCCCTGTCTCTGTATTAATGTGAATGTGAATGTTTAATGTGAGTGTCCCTGTATTACTGACACTGTCCCTGTCCCTGTATTAATGTGAATGTGAATGTTTAATGTGAGTGTCCCTGTATTACTGACACTGTCCCTGTCCCTGTATTAATGTGAATGTGAATGTTTAATGTGAGTGTCCCTGCATTACTGACACTGTCCCTGTCCCTGTATTAATGTGAATGTGAATGTTTAATGTGAGTGTCCCTGTATTACTGATACTGTCCCTGTCCCTGTATTAATGTGAATGTAAATGTTTAATGTGAGTGTCCCTGTGTTACTGACACTGTCCCTGTCCCTGTATTAATGTGAATGTGAATGTTTAATGTGAGTGTCCCTGTATTACTGACACTGTCCCTGTATTAATGTGAATGTGAATGTTTAATGTGAGTGTCCCTGTATTACTGACACTGTCCCTGTCCCTGTATTAATGTGAATGTGAATGTTTAATGTGAGTGTCCCTGTATTACTGACACTGTCCCTGTCCCTGTATTAATGTGAATGTGAATGTTTAATGTGAGTGTCCCTGCATTACTGACACTGTCCCTGTCCCTGTATTAATGTGAATGTGAATGTTTAATGTGAGTGTCCCTGTGTTACTGACACTGTCCCTGTCCCTGTATTAATGTGAATGTGAATGTTTAATGTGAGTGTCCCTGTATTACTGACACTGTCCCTGTCCCTGTATTAATGTGAATGTGAATGTTTAATGTGAGTGTCCCTGTATTACTGTCACTGTCCATGTCCCTGTATTAATGTGAATGTGAATGTTTAATGTGAGTGTCCCTGTATTACTGACACTGTCCCTGTCCCTGTATTAATGTGAATGTGAATGTTTAATGTGAGTGTCCCTGTATTACTGACACTGTCCCTGTCCCTGTATTAATGTGAATGTGAATGTTTAATGTGAGTGTCCCTGTATTACTGACACTGTCCCTGTCCCTGTATTAATGTGAATGTGAATGTTTAATGTGAGTGTCCCTGTATTACTGTCACTGTCCCTGTCCCTGTATTAATGTGAATGTGAATGTTTAATGTGAGTGTCCCTGTATTACTGACACTGTCCCTGTCCCTGTATTAATGTGAATGTGAATGTTTAATGTGAGTGTCCCTGTATTACTGACACTGTCCCTGTCCCTGTATTAATGTGAATGTGAATGTTTAATGTGAGTGTCCCTGTGTTACTGACACTGTCCCTGTCCCTGTATTAATGTGAATGTGAATGTTTAATGTGAGTGTCCCTGTATTACTGACACTGTCCCTGTCCCTGTATTAATGTGAATGTGAATGTTTAATGTGAGTGTCCCTGGATTACTGACACTGTCCCTGTCCTGTATTAATGTGAATGTGAATGTTTAATGTGAGTGTCCCTGTATTACTGACACTGTCCCTGTCCCTGTATTAATGTAAATGTGAATGTTTAATGTGAGTGTCCCTGTATTACTGACACTGTCCCTGTCCCTGTATTAATGTGAGTGTGAATGTTTAATGTGAGTGTCCCTGTATTACTGACACTGTCCCTGTCCCTGTATTAATGTGAATGTGAATGTTTAATGTGAGTGTCCCCGTATTACTGACACTGTCCCTGTCCTTGTATTAATGTGAATGTGAATGTTTAATGTGAGTGTCCCCGTATTACTGACACTGTCCCTGTCCCTGTATTAATGTGAATGTGAGTGTTTAATGTGAGTGTCCCTGTATTACTGACACTGTCCCTGTCCCTGTATTAATGTGAATGTAAATGTTTAATGTGAGTGTCCCTGTATTACTGACACTGTCCCTGTCCCTGTATTAATGTGAATGTGAATGTTTAATGTGAGTGTCCCTGTATTACTGACACTGTCCCTGTCCCTGTATTAATGTGAATGTTTAATGTGAGTGTCCCTGTATTACTGACACTGTCCCTGTCCCTGTATTAATGTGAATGTGAATGTTTAATGTGAGTGTCCCTGTATTACTGACACTGTCCCTACCCCTGTATTAATGTGAATGTGAATGTTTAATGTGAGTGTCCCTGGATTACTGACACTGTCCCTGTCCCTGTATTAATGTGAATGTGAATGTTTAATGTGAGTGTCCTTGTATTACTGACACTGTCCCTGTCCCTGTATTAATGTGAATGTGAATGTTTAATGTGAGTGTCCCTGTATTACTGACACTGTCCCTGTCCCTGTATTAATGTGAATGTGAATGTTTAATGTGAGTGTCCCTGTATTACTGACACTGTCCCTGTCCCTGTATTAATGTGAATGTGAATGTTTAATGTGAGTGTCCCTGTATTACTGACACTGTCCCTGTCCCTGTATTAATGTGAATGTGAATGTTTAATGTGAGTGTCCCTGTATTACTGACACTGTCCCTGTCCCTGTATTAATGTGAATGTGAATGTTTAATGTGAGTGTCCCTGTATTACTGACACTGTCCCTGTCCCTGTATTAATGTGAATGTGAATGTTTAATGTGAGTGTCCCTGTGTTACTGACACTGTCCCTGTCCCTGTATTAATGTGAATGTGAATGTTTAATGTGAGTGTCCCTGTATTACTGACACTGTCCCTGTCCCTGTATTAATGTGAATGTGAATGTTTAATGTGAGTGTCCCTGTATTACTGACACTGTCCCTGTCCCTGTATTAATGTGAATGTGAATGTTTAATGTGAGTGTCCCTGTATTACTGACACTGTCCCTGTCCCTGTATTAATGTGAATGTGAATGTTTAATGTGAGTGTCCCTATATTACTGACACTGTCCCTGTCCCTGTATTAATGTGAATGTGAATGTTTAATGTGAGTGTCCCTGTATTACTGACACTGTCCCTGTCCCTGTATTAATGTGAATGTGAATGTTTAATGTGAGTGTCACTGTATTACTGACACTGTCCCTGTCCCTGTATTAATGTTAATGTGAATGTTTAATGTGAGTGTCCCTGAATTACTGACACTGTCCCTGTCCCTGTATTAATGTGAATGTGAATGTTTAATGTGAGTGTCCTTGTATTACTGACACTGTCCCTGTCCCTGTATTAATGTGAATGTGAATGTTTAATGTGAGTGTCACTGTATTACTGACACTGTCCCTGTCCCTGTATTAATGTTAATGTGAATGTTTAATGTGAGTGTCCCCGTATTACTGACACTGTCCCTGTCCCTGTATAAATGTGAATGTGAATGTTTCATGTGAGTGTCCCTGTATTACTGATACTGTCCCTGTCCTGGTAAAAATTTGAATGTGAATGTTTAATGTGAGTGTCCCTGTATTACTGACACTGTCCCTGTCCCTGTATTAATGTGAATGTGAATGTTTAATGTGAGTGTCCCTGTATTACTGACACTGTCTATGTCCCTGTATTAATGTGAATGTGAATGTTTAATGTGAGTGTCCCTGTATTACTGTCACTGTCTATGTCCCTGTATTAATGTGAATGTGAATGTTTAATGTGAGTGTCCCTGTATTACTGACACTGTCCCTGTCCTGTATTAATGTGAATGTGAATGTTTAATGTGAGTGTCCCTGTGTTACTGACAC
Source organism: Chiloscyllium plagiosum (assembly GCF_037043375.1). NCBI lineage: Eukaryota > Metazoa > Chordata > Chondrichthyes > Orectolobiformes > Hemiscylliidae > Chiloscyllium > Chiloscyllium plagiosum. The sequence goes on along the minus strand of NW_028270190.1, from coordinate 38,771 downwards.
TGTCCCTGTCCCTGTATTAATGTGAATGTGAATGTTTAATGTGAGTGTCCCTGTATTACTGACACTGTCCCTGTCCCTGTACTAATGTGAATGTTTAATGTGAGTGTCCCTGTATTACTGACACTGTCCCTGTCTCTGTATTAATGTGAATGTTTAATGTGAGTGTCCCTGTATTACTGACACTGTCCCTGTCCCTGTATTAATGTGAATGTGAATGTTTAATGTGAGTGTCCCTGTATTACTGACACTGTCCCTGTCCCTGTATTAATGTGAATGTGAATGTTTAATGTGAGTGTCCCTGTATTACTGACACTGTCCCTGTCCCTGTATTAATGTGAATGTGAATGTTTAATGTGAGTGTCCCTGTATTACTGACACTGTCCCTGTCCCTGTATTAATGTGAATGTGAATGTTTAATGTGAGTGTCCCTGTGTTACTGACACTGTCCCTGTCCCTGTATTAATGTGAATGTGAATGTTTAATGTGAGTGTCCCTGTATTACTGACACTGCCCCTGTCCCTGTATTAATGTGAATGTGAATGTTTAATGTGAGTGCCCCTGCATTACTGACACTGTCCCTGTCCCTGTATTAATGTGAATGTGAATGTTTAATGTGAGTGTCCCTGTGTTACTGACACTGTCCCTGTCCCTGTATTAATGTGAATGTGAATGTTTAATGTGAGTGTCCCTGTATGACTGACACTGTCCCTGTCCCTGTATTAATGTGAATGTGAATGTTTAATGTGAGTGTCCCTGTATTACTGACACTGTCCCTGTCCCTGTATTAATGTGAATGTGAATGTTTAATGTGAGTGTCCCTGTATTACTGACACTGTCCCTGTCCCTGTATTAATGTGAATGTGAATGTTTAATGTGAGTGTCCCTGTATTACTGACACTGTCCCTGTCCTGTATTAATGTGAATGTGAATGTTTAATGTGAGTGTCCCTGTATGACTGACACTGTCCCTGTCCTGTATTAATGTGAATGTGAATGTTTAATGTGAGTGTCCCTGTATTACTGACACTGTCCCTGTCCCTGTATTAATGTGAATGTTTAATGTGAGTGTCCCTGTATTACTGACACTGTCCCTGTCCCTGTATAAATGTGAATGTGAATGTTTAATGTGAGTGTCCCTGTATTACTGACACTGTCCCTGTCCCTGTATTAATGTGAATGTAAATGTTTAATGTGAGTGTCCCTGTATTACTGACACTGTCCCTGTCCCTGTATTAATGTTAATGTGAATGTTTAATGTGTGTCCCCGTATTACTGACACTGTCCCTGTCCCTGTATTAATGTGAATGTGAATGTTTAATGTGAGTGTCCCTGTATTACTGACACTGTCCCTGTCCCTGTATTAATGTGAATGTGAATGTTTAATGTGAGTGTCCCCGTATTACTGACACTGTCCCTGTCCCTGTATTAATGTTAATGTGAATGTTTAATGTGAGTGTCCCTGTATTACTGACACTGTCCCTGTCCCTGTATTAATGTGAATGCGAATGTTTCATGTGAGTGTCCCTGTATTACTGACACTGTCCCTGTCTCTGTATTAATGTGAATGTGAATGTTTAATGTGAGTGTCCCCGTATTACTGACACTGTCCCTGTCCCTGTATTAATGTGAATGTGAATGTTTAATGTGAGTGTCCCTGTATTACTGACACTGTCCCTGTCTCTGTATTAATGTGAATGTGAATGTTTAATGTGAGTGTCCCTGTATTACTGACACTGTCCCTGTCCCAGTATTAATGTGAATGTGAATGTTTAATGTGAGTGTCCCTGTATTACTGACACTGTCCCTGTCCCTGTATTAATGTGAATGTGAATGTTTAATGTGAGTGTCCCTGTATTACTGACACTGTCCCTGTCCCTGTATTAATGTGAATGTGAATGTTTAATGTGAGTGTCCCTGTATTACTGACACTGTCCCTGTCCCTGTATTAATGTGAATGTGAATGTTTAATGTGAGTGTCCCTGTATTACTGACACTGTCCCTGTCCCTGTATTAATGTGAATGTGAATGTTTAATGTGAGTGTCCCTGTATTACTGACACTGTCCCTGTATTAATGTGAATGTGAATGTTTAATGTGAGTGTCCCTGTATTACTGACACTGTCCCTGTCCCTGTATTAATGTGAATGTGAATGTTTAATGTGAGTGTCCCTGTATTACTGACACTGTCCCTGTCCCTGTATTAATGTGAATGTTTAATGTGAGTGTCCCTGTATTACTGATACTGTCCCTGTCCTGGTAAAAATTTGAATGTGAATGTTTAATGTGAGTGTCCCTGTATTACTGACACTGTCCCTGTCCCTGTATTAATGTGAATGTGAATGTTTAATGTGAGTGTCCCTGTATTACTGACACTGTCCCTGTCCCTGTATTAATGTGAATGTGAATGTTTAATGTGAGTGTCCCTGTATTACTGACACTGTCCCTGTCTCTGTATTAATGTGAATGTGAATGTTTAATGTGAGTGTCCCCGTATTACTGACACTGTCCCTGTCCCTGTATTAATGTGAATGTGAATGTTTAATGTGAGTGTCCCTGTATTACTGACACTGTCCCTGTCCCTGTATTAATGTGAATGTGAATGTTTAATGTGAGTGTCCCTGTATTACTGACACTGTCCCTGTCCCTGTATTAATGTGAATGTGAATGTTTAATGTGAGTGTCCCTGTATTACTGTCACTGTCCATGTCCCTGTATTAATGTGAATGTGAATGTTTAATGTGAGTGTCCCTGTATTACTGACACTGTCCCTGTCCGTGTATTAATGTGAATGTGAATGTTTAATGTGAGTGTCCCTGTATTACTGACACTGTCCCTGTCCCTGTATTAATGTGAATGTGAATGTTTAATGTGAGTGTCCCTGTATTACTGACACTGTCCCTGTCCCTGTATTAATGTGAATGTGAATGTTTAATGTGAGTGTCCCTGTATTACTGACACTGTCCCTGTCCCTGTATTAATGTGAATGTGAATGTTTAATGTGAGTGTCCCTGTATTACTGACACTGTCACTGTATTAATGTGAATGTGAATGTTTAATGTGAGTGTCCCCGTATTACTGACACTGTCCCTGTCCCTGTATTAATGTGAATGTGAGTGTTTAATGTGAGTGTCCCTGTATTACTGACACTGTCCCTGTCCCTGTATTAATGTGAATGTGAATGTTTAATGTGAGTGTCCCTGTATTACTGACACTGTCCCTGTCCCTGTATTAATGTGAATGTGAATGTTTAATGTGAGTGTGCCTGTATTACTGACACTGTCCCTGTATTAATGTGAATGTGAATGTTTAATGTGAGTGTCCCCGTATTACTGACACTGTCCCTGTCCCTGTATTAATGTGAATGTGAGTGTTTAATGTGAGTGTCCCTGTATAACTGATACTGTCCCTGTCCCTGTATTAATGTGAATGTGAATGTTTAATGTGAGTGTCCCTGTATTACTGACACTGTCCCTGCCCCTGTATTAATGTGAATGTGAATGTTTAATGTGAGTGTCCCTGTATTACTGACACTGTCCCTGTCTCTGTATTAATGTGAATGTTTAATGTGAGTGTCCCTATATTTCTGACACTGTCCCTGTATTAATGTGAATGTTTAATGTGAGTGTCCCTGTATTACTGACACTGTCCCTGTCTCTGTATTAATGTGAATGTGAATGTTTAATGTGAGTGTCCCTGTATTCCTGACACTGTCCCTGTCCTGTATTAATGTGAATGTGAATGTTTAATGTGAGTGTCCCTGTATTACTGACACTGTCCCTGTCCCTGTATTAATGTTAATGTGAATGTTTAATGTGTGTCCCCGTATTACTGACACTGTCCCTGTCCCTGTATTAATGTGAATGTGAATGTTTAATGTGAGTGTCCCTGTATTACTGACACTGTCCCTGTCCCTGTATTAATGTGAATGTGAATGTTTAATGTGAGTGTCACTGTATTACTGACACTGTCCCTGTCCCTGTATTAATGTGAATGTGAATGTTTAATGTGAGTGTCACTGTATTACTGACACTGTCCCTGCCCTGTATAAATGTGAATGTGAATGTTTCATGTGAGTGTCCCTGTATTACTGACACTGTCCCTGTCCCTGTATTAATGTGAATGTGAATGTTTAATGTGAGTGTCCCTGTATTACTGACACTGTCCCTGTCCCTGTATTAATGTGAATGTGAATGTTTAATGTGAGTGTCCCTGTATTACTGACACTGTCCCTGTCCCTGTATTAATGTGAATGTGAATGTTTAATGTGAGTGTCCCTGTATTACTGACACTGTCCCTGTCCCTGTATTAATGTGAATGTGAATGTTTAATGTGAGTGTCCCTGTATTACTGACACTGTCCCTGTATTAATGTGAATGTTTAATGTGAGTGTCCCTGTATTACTGACACTGTCCCTGTCCCTGTATTAATGTGAATGTGAATGTTTAATGTGAGTGTCCCTGTATTACTGACACTGTCCCTGTCCCTGTATTAATGTGAATGTTTAATGTGAGTGTCCCTGTATTACTGACACTGTCCCTGTCCCTGTATTAATGTGAATGTGAATGTTTAATGTGAGTGTCCCTGTATTACTGACACTGTCCCTGTCCCTGTATTAATGTGAATGTGAATGTTTAATGTGAGTGTCCCTGTATTACTGACACTGTCCCTGTCCCTGTATTAATGTGAATGTGAATGTTTAATGTGAGTGTCCCTGTATTACTGACACTGTCCCTGTCCCTGTATTAATGTGAATGTGAATGTTTAATGTGAGTGTCCCTGTATTACTGACACTGTCCCTGTCCCTGTATTAATGTGAATGTGAATGTTTAATGTGAGTGTCCCTGTATTACTGACACCGTCCCTGTCCCTGTATTAATGTGAATGTGAATGTTTAATGTGAGTGTCCCTGTATTACTGACACTGTCCCTGTCCCTGTATTAATGTGAATGTGAATGTTTAATGTGAGTGTCCCTGTATTACTGACACTGTCCCTGTCCCTGTATTAATGTGAATGTGAATGTTTAATGTGAGTGTCCCTGTATTACTGACACTGTCCCTGTCCCTGTATTAATGTGAATGTGAATGTTTAATGTGAGTGTCCCTGTGTTACTGACACTGTCCCTGTCCCTGTATTAATGTGAATGTGAATGTTTAATGTGAGTGTCCCTGTATTACTGACACTGTCCCTGTCCCTGTATTAATGTGAATGTGAATGTTTAATGTGAGTGTCCCTGTATTACTGACACTGTCCCTGTCCCTGTATTAATGTGAATGTGAATGTTTAATGTGAGTGTCCCCGTATTACTGACACTGTCCCTGTCCCTGTATTAATGTGAACGTGTATGTTTAATGTGAGTATCCCCGTATTACTGACACTGTCCCTGTCCCTGTATTAATGTGAATGTGAATGTTTAATGTGAGTGTCCCTGTATTACTGACACTGTCCCTGTCCCTGTATTAATGTGAATGTGAATGTTTAATGTGAGTGTCCCTGTATTACTGACACTGTCCCTGTCTCTGTATTAATGTGAATGTTTAATGTGAGTGTCCCTGTATTACTGACACTGTCCCTGTCCCTGTATTAATGTGAATGTGAATGTTTAATGTGAGTGTCCCTGTATTACTGACACTGTCCCTGTCCCTGTATTAATGTGAATGTGAATGTTTAATGTGAGTGTCACTGTATTACTGACACTGTCCCTGTCCCTGTATTAATGTTAATGTGAATGTTTAATGTGAGTGTCCCCGTATTACTGACACTGTCCCTGTCCCTGTATTAATGTGAATGTGAATGTTTAATGTGAGTGTCCCTGTATTACTGACACTGTCCCTGTCCCTGTATTAATGTGAATGTGAATGTTTAATGTGAGTGTCCCCGTATTACTGACACTGTCCCTGTCCCTGTATTAATGTGAATGTGAATGTTTAATGTGAGTGTCCCTGTATTACTGACACTGTCCCTGTCCCTGTATTAATGTGAATGTGAATGTTTAATGTGAGTGTCCCTGTATTACTGACACTGTCCCTGTCCGTGTATAAATGTGAATGTGAATGTTTAATGTGAGTGTCCCTGTATTACTGATACTGTCCCTGTCCTGGTAAAAATTTGAATGTGAATGTTTAATGTGAGTGTCCCTGTATTACTGACACTGTCCCTGCCCCTGTATTAATGTGAATGTGAATGTTTAATGTGAGTGTCCCTGTATTACTGACACTGTCCCTGTCCCTGTATTAATGTGAATGTGAATGTTTAATGTGAGTGTCCCTGTATTACTGACACTGTCCCTGTCTCTGTATTAATGTGAATGTTTAATGTGAGTGTCCCTATATTTCTGACACTGTCCCTGTATTAATGTGAATGTTTAATGTGAGTGTCCCTGTATTACTGACACTGTCCCTGTCTCTGTATTAATGTGAATGTGAATGTTTAATGTGAGTGTCCCTGTATTACTGACACTGTCCCTGTCCCTGTATTCATGTGAATGTGAATGTTTAATGTGAGTGTCCCTGGATTACTGACACTGTCCCTGTCCTGTATTAATGTGAATGTGAATGTTTAATGTGAGTGTCCCTGTATTACTGACACTGTCCCTGTCCCTGTATTAATGTTAATGTGAATGTTTAATGTGTGTCCCCGTATTACTGACACTGTCCCTGTCCCTGTATTAATGTGAATGTGAATGTTTAATGTGAGTGTCCCTGTATTACTGACACTGTCCCTGTCCCTGTATTAATGTGAATGTGAATGTTTAATGTGAGTGTCCCTGTATTACTGACACTGTCCCTGTCCCTGTATTAATGTGAATGTGAATGTTTAATGTGAGTGTCACTGTATTACTGACACTGTCCCTGTCCCTGTATTAATGTTAATGTGAATGTTTAATGTGAGTGTCCCCGTATTACTGACACTGTCCCTGTCCCTGTAATAATGTGAATGTGAATGTTTAATGTGAGTGTCCCTGTATTACTGACACTGTCCCTGTCCCTGTATTAATGTGAATGTGAATGTTTAATGTGAGTGTCCCTGTATTACTGACACTGTCCCTGTCCCAGTATTAATGTGAATGTGAATGTTTAATGTGAGTGTCCCTGTATTACTGACACTGTCCCTGTCCCTGTATTAATGTGAATGTGAATGTTTAATGTGAGTGTCCCTGTATTACTGACACTGTCCCTGTCCCTGTATTAATGTGAATGTGAATGTTTAATGTGAGTGTCCCCGTATTACTGACACTGTCCCTGTCCCTGTATTAATGTGAATGTGAATGTTTAATGTGAGTGTCCCTGTATTACTGACACTGTCCCTGTCCCTGTATTAATGTGAATGTGAATGTTTAATGTGAGTGTCCCTGTATTACTGACACTGTCCCTGTCCCTGTATTAATGTGAATGTGAATGTTTAATGTGAGTGTCCCTGTATTACTGACACTGTCCCTGTCCCTGTATTAATGTGAATGTGAATATTTAATGTGAGTGTCCCTGTGTTACTGACACTGTCCCTGTCCCTGTATTAATGTGAATGTGAATGTTTAATGTGAGTGTCCCTGTATTACTGACACTGTCCCTGTCCCTGTATTAATGTGAATGTGAATGTTTCATGTGAGTGTCCCTGTATTACTGATACTGTCCCTGTCCTGGTAAAAATTTGAATGTGAATGTTTAATGTGAGTGTCCCTGTATTACTGACACTGTCCCTGTCCCTGTATTAATGTGAATGTGAATGTTTAATGTGAGTGTCCCTGTATTACTGACACTGTCCCTGTCCCTGTATTAATGTGAATGTGAATGTTTAATGTGAGTGTCCCTGTATTACTGTCACTGTCCATGTCCCTGTATTAATGTGCATGTGAATGTTTAATGTGAGTGTCCCTGTATTACTGACACTGTCCCTGTCCGTGTATTAATGTGAATGTGAATGTTTAATGTGAGTGTCCCTGTATTACTGACACTGTCCCTGTACCTGTATTAATGTGAATGTGAATGTTTAATGTGAGTGTCCCTGTATTACTGACACTGTCACTGTATTAATGTGAATGTGAATGTTTAATGTGAGTGTCCCTGTATTACTGACACTGTCCCTGTCCCTGTATTAATGTGAATGTGAGTGTTTAATGTGAGTGTCCCTGTTTTCCTGACACTGTCCCTGTCCCTGTATTAATGGGAATGTGAATGTTTAATGTGAGTGTCCCTGTATTACTGACACTGTCCCTGTCCCTGTATTAATGTGAATGTAAATGTTTAATGTGAGTGTGCCTGTATTACTGACACTGTCCCTGTATTAATGTGAATGTGAATGTTTAATGTGAGTGTCCCCGTATTACTGACACTGTCCCTGTCCCTGTATTAATGTGAATGTGAGTGTTTAATGTGAGTGTCCCTGTATTACTGATACTGTCCCTGTCCCTGTATTAATGTGAATGTGAATGTTTAATGTGAGTGTCCCTGTATTACTGACACTGTCCCTGTCCCTGTATTAATGTGAATGTGAATGTTTAATGTGAGTGTCCCTGTATTACTGACACTGTCCCTGTCCCTGTATTAATGTGAATGTGAATGTTTAATGTGAGTGTCCCTGTATTACTGACACTGTCCCTGTCTCTGTATTAATGTGAATGTTTAATGTGAGTGTCGCTGTATTACTGACACTGTCCCTGTCCCTGTATTAATGTGAATTTTTAATGTGAGTATCCCTGAATTACTGACACTGTCCCTGTCCCTGTACTAATGTGAATGTTTAATGTGAGTGTCCCTGTATTACTGACACTGTCCCTGTCTCTGTATTAATGTGAATGTTTAATGTGAGTGTCCCTGTATTACTGACACTGTCCCTGTCCCTGTATTAATGTGAATGTGAATGTTTAATGTGAGTGTCCCTGTATTACTGACACTGTCCCTGTCCCTGTATTAATGTGAATGTGAATGTTTAATGTGAGTGTCCCTGCATTACTGACACTGTCCCTGTCCCTGTATTAATGTGAATGTGAGTGTTTAATGTGAGTGTCCCTGTATTACTGACACTGTCCCTGTCCCTGTATTAATGTGAATGTGAATGTTTAATGTGAGTGTCCCTGTATTACTGACACTGTCCCTGTCCCTGTATTAATGTGAATGTGAATGTTTAATGTGAGTGTCCCTGTATTACTGACACTGTCCCTGTCCCTGTATTAATGTGAATGTGAATGTTTAATGTGAGTGTCCCTGTATTACTGACACTGTCCCTGTCCCTGTATTAATGTGAATGTGAATGTTTAATGTGAGTGTCCCTGTATTACTGACACTGTCCCTGTCCCTGTATTAATGTGAATGTGAATGTTTAATGTGAGTGTCCCTGTATTACTGACACTGTCCCTGTCCCTGTATTAATGTGAATGTGAGTGTTTAATGTGAGTGTCCCTGTATTACTGACACTGTCCCTGTCCCTGTATTAATGTGAATGTGAATGTTTAATGTGAGTGTCCCCGTATTACTGACACTGTCCCTGTCCCTGTATTAATGTGAATGTGAATGTTTAATGTGAGTGTCCCTGTATTACTGACACTGTCCCTGTCCCTGTATTAATGTGAATGTGAATGTTTAATGTGAGTGTCCCTGTATTACTGACACTGTCCCTGTCCCTGTATTAATGTGAATGTGAATGTTTAATGTGAGTGTCCCTGGATTACTGACACTGTCCCTGTCCTGTATTAATGTGAATGTGAATGTTTAATGTGAGTGTCCCTGTATTACTGACACTGTCCCTGTCCCTGTATTAATGTGAATGTGAATGTTTAATGTGAGTGTCCCTGTATTACTGACACTGTCCCTGTCCCTGTATTAATGTGAATGTGAATGTTTAATGTGAGTGTCCCTTTATTACTGACACAGTCCCTGTCCCTGTATTAATGTGAATGTGAATGTTTAATGTGAGTGTCCCTGTATTACTGACACTGTCCCTGTCCCTGTATTAATGTGAATGTGAATGTTTAATGTGAGTGTCCCCGTATTACTGACACTGTCACTGTCCCTGTATTAATGTGAATGTGAATGTTTAATGTGAGTGTCCCTGTATTACTGACACTGTCCCTGTCCCTGTATTAATGTGAATGTGAATGTTTAATGTGAGTGTCCCTGTATTACTGACACTGTCCCTGTCCCTGTATTAATGTGAATGTGAATGTTTAATGTGAGTGTCCCTGTATTACTGACACTGTCCCTGTCCCTGTATTAATGTGAATGTGAATGTTTAATGTGAGTGTCCCTGTATTACTGACACTGTCCCTGTCCCTGTATTAATGTGAATGTGAATGTTTAATGTGAGTGTCCCTGTATTACTGACACTGTCCCTGTCCCTGTATTAATGTGAATGTGAATGTTTAATGTGAGTGTCCCTGTATTACTGACACTGTCCCTGTCCCTGTATTAATGTGAATGTGAATGTTTAATGTGAGTGTCCCTGTATTACTGACACTGTCCCTGTCCCTGTATTAATGTGAATGTGAATGTTTAATGTGAGTGTCCCTGGATTACTGACACTGTCCCTGTCCCTGTATTAATGTGAATGTGAATGTTTAATGTGAGTGTCCCTGTATTACTGACACTGTCCCTGTCCCTGTATTAATGTGAATGTAAATGTTTAATGTGAGTGTCCCTGTATTACTGACACTGTCCCTGTCCCTGTATTAATGTTAATGTGAATGTTTAATGTGTGTCCCCGTATTACTGACACTGTCCCTGTCCCTGTATTAATGTGAATGTGAATGTTTAATGTGAGTGTCCCTGTATTACTGACACTGTCCCTGTCCCTGTATTAATGTGAATGTGAATGTTAAATGTGAGTGTCCCTGTATTACTGACACTGTCCCTGTCTCTGTATTAATGTGAATGTTTAATGTGAGTGTCCCTATATTTCTGACACTGTCCCTGTATTAATGTGAATGTTTAATGTGAGTGTCCCTGTATTACTGACACTGTCCCTGTCTCTGTATTAATGTGAATGTGAATGTTTAATGTGAGTGTCCCTGTGTTACTGACACTGTCCCTGTCCCTGTATTAATGTGAATGTGAATGTTTAATGTGAGTGTCCCTGTGTTACTGACACTGTCCCTGTCCCTGTATTAATGTGAATGTGAATGTTTAATGTGAGTGTCCCTGTATTACTGACACTGTCCCTGTCTCTGTATTAATGTGAATGTTTAATGTGAGTGTCCCTGTATTACTGACACTGTCCCTGTCCCAGTATTAATGTGAATTTTTAATGTGAGTGTCCCTGTATTACTGACACTGTCCCTGTCCCTGTACTAATGTGAATGTTTAATGTGAGTGTCCCTGTATTACTGACACTGTCCCTGTCCCTGTATTAATGTGAATGTGAATGTTTAATGTGAGTGTCCCTGTTTTACTGACACTGTCCCTGTCCCTGTATTAATGTGAATGTGAATGTTTAATGTGAGTGTCCCTGCATTACTGACACTGTCCCTGTCCCTGTATTCATGTGAATGTGAATGTTTAATGTGAGTGTCCCTGTGTTACTGACACTGTCCCTGTCCCTGTATTAATGTGAATGTGAATGTTTAATGTGAGTGTCCCTGTATTACTGACACTGTCCCTGTCCCTGTATTAATGTCAATGTGAATGTTTAATGTGAGTGTCCCTGTATTACTGACACTGTCCCTGTCCCTGTATTAATGTGAATGTGAATGTTTAATGTGAGTGTCCCTGTATTACTGACACTGTCCCTGTCCCTGTATTAATGTGAATGTGAATGTTTAATGTGAGTGTCCCTGGATTACTGACACTGTCCCTGTCCTGTATTAATGTGAATGTGAATGTTTAATGTGAGTGTCCCTGTATTACTGACACTGTCCCTGTCCCTGTATTAATGTGAATGTGAATGTTTAATGTGAGTGTCCCTGTATTACTGACACTGTTCCTGTCCCTGTATTAATGTGAATGTGAATGTTTAATGTGAGTGCCCCTGTATTACTGACACTGTCCCTGTCCCTGTATTAATGTGAATGTGAATGTTTAATGTGAGTGTCCCAGTATTACTGACACTGTCCCTGTCCCTGTATTAATGTGAATGTGAATGTTTAATGTGAGTGTCCCTGTATTACTGACACTGTCCCTGTCCCTGTATTAATGTGAATGTGAATGTTTAATGTGAGTGTCCCCGTATTACTGACACTGTCCCTGTCTCTGTATTAATGTGAATGTGAATGTTTAATGTGAGTGTCCCTGTATTACTGACACTGTCCCTGTCCCTGTATTAATGTGAATGTGAATGTTTAATGTGAGTGTCCCTGTATTACTGACACTGTCCCTGTCCCTGTATTAATGTGAATGTGAATGTTTAATGTGAGTGTCCCTGTATTACTGACACTGTCCCTGTCCCTGTATTAATGTGAATGTGAATGTTTAATGTGTGTGTCCCTGTATAACTGACACTGTCCATGTCCCTGTATTAATGTGAATGTGAATGTTTAATGTGAGTGTCCCTGTATTACTGACACTGTCCCTGTCCCTGTATTAATGTGAATGTGAATGTTTAATGTGAGTGTCCCTGTATTACTGACACTGTCCCTGTCCCTGTACTAATGTGAATGTTTAATGTGAGTGTCCCTGTATTACTGACACTGTCCCTGTCTCTGTATTAATGTGAATGTTTAATGTGAGTGTCCCTGTATTACTGTCACTGTCCATGTCCCTGTATTAATGTGAATGTGAATGTTTAATGTGAGTGTCCCTGTATTACTGACACTGTCCCTGTCCCTGTATTAATGTGAATGTGAATGTTTAATGTGAGTGCCCCTGCATTACTGACACTGTCCCTGTCCCTGTATTAATGTGAATGTGAATGTTTAATGTGAGTGCCCCTGCATTACTGACACTGTCCCTGTCCCTGTATTAATGTGAATGTGAATGTTTAATGTGAGTGTCCCTGTGTTACTGACACTGTCCCTGTCCCTGTATTAATGTGAATGTGAATGTTTAATGTGAGTGTCCCTGGATTACTGACACTGTCCCTGTCCCTGTATTAATGTGAATGTGAATGTTTAATGTGAGTGTCCCTGTATTACTGACACTGTCCCTGTCCTGTATTAATGTGAATGTGAATGTTTAATGTGAGTGTCCCTGTATTACTGACACTGTCCCTGTCCCTGTATTAATGTGAATGTGAGTGTTTAATGTGAGTGTCCCTGTATTACTGACACTGTCCCTGTCCCTGTATTAATGTGAATGTGTATGTTTAATGTGAGTGTCCCTGTATTACTGACACTGTCCCTGTCCCTGTATTAATGTGAATGTGAATGTTTAATGTGAGTGTCCCTGTATTACTGACACTGTCCCTGTCCCTGTATTAATGTGAATGTGAATGTTTAATGTGAGTGGCCCTGTATTACTGACACTGTCCCTGTCCGTGTATTAATGTGAATGTGAATGTTTAATGTGAGTGTCCCTGTGTTACTGACACTGTCCCTGTCCCTGTATTAATGTGAATGTGAATGTTTAATGTGAGTGTCCCTGTATTACTGACACTGTCCCTGTCCCTGTATTAATGTTAATGTGAATGTTTAATGTGTGTCCCCGTATTACTGACACTGTCCCTGTCCCTGTATTAATGTGAATGTGAATGTTTAATGTGAGTGTCCCTGTATTACTGACACTGTCCCTGTCCCTGTATTAATGTGAATGTGAATGTTTAATGTGAGTGTCCCTGTATTACTGACACTGTCCCTGTCCCTGTATTAATGTGAATGTGAATGTTTAATGTGAGTGTCCCTGTATTACTGACACTGTCCCTGTCCCTGTATTAATGTGAATGTGAATGTTTAATGTGAGTGTCACTGTATTACTGACACTGTCCCTGTCCCTGTATTAATGTGAATGTGAATGTTTAATGTGAGTGTCCCTGTATTACTGACACTGTCCCTGTCCCTGTATTAATGTGAATGTGAATGTTTCATGTGAGTGTCCCTGTGTTACTGACACTGTCCCTGTCCCTGTATTAATGTGAATGTGAATGTTTAATGTGAGTGTCCCCGTATTACTGACACTGTCCCTGTCCTGGTAAAAATTTGAATGTGAATGTTTAATGTGAGTGTCCCTGTATTACTGACACTGTCCCTGTCCCTGTATTAATGTGAATGTGAATGTTTAATGTGAGTGTCCCTGTATTACTGACACTGTCCCTGTCCCTGTATTAATGTGAATGTGAATGTTTAATGTGAGTGTCCCTGTATTACTGTCACTGTCCATGTCCCTGTATTAATGTGAATGTGAATGTTTAATGTGAGTGTCCCTGTATTACTGACACTGTCCCTGTCCCTGTATTAATGTGAATGTGAATGTTTAATGTGAGTGTCCCTGTGTTACTGACACTGTCCCTGTCCCTGTATTAATGTGAATGTGGATGTTTAATGTGAGTGTCCCTGTATTACTGACACTGTCCCTGTCCCTGTATTAATGTGAATGTGAATGTTTAATGTGAGTGTCCCTGTATTACTGACACTGTCACTGTATTAATGTGAATGTGAATGTTTAATGTGAGTGTCCCCGTATTACTGACACTGTCCCTGTCCCTGTATTAATGTGAATGTGAGTGTTTAATGTGAGTGTCCCTGTATTACTGACACTGTCCCTGTCCCTGTATTAATGGGAATGTGAATGTTTAATGTGAGTGTCCCTGTATTACTGACACTGTCCCTGTCCCTGTATTACTGTGAATGTGAATGTTTAATGTGAGTGTCCCTGTATTACTGACACTGTCCCTGTCCCTGTATTAATGTGAATGTGTATGTTTAATGTGAGTGTCCCCGTATTACTGACACTGTCCCTGTCCCTGTATTAATGTGAATGTGAGTGTTTAATGTGAGTGTCCCTGTATTACTGATACTGTCCCTGTCCCTGTATTAATGTGAATGTGAATGTTTAATGTGAGTGTCCCTGTATTACTGACACTGTCCCTGCCCCTGTATTAATGTGAATGTGAATGTTTAATGTGAGTGTCCCTGTATTACTGACACTGTCCCTGTCTCTGTATTAATGTGAATGTTTAATGTGAGTGTCCCTATATTTCTGACACCGTCCCTGTATTAATGTGAATGTTTAATGTGAGTGTCCCTGTATTACTGACACTGTCCCTGTCTCTGTATTAATGTGAATGTGAATGTTTAATGTGAGTGTCCCTGTATTACTGACACTGTCCCTGTCCCTGTATTCATGTGAATGTGAATGTTTAATGTGAGTGTCCCTGTGTTACTGACACTGTCCCTGTCCCTGTATTAATGTGAATGTGAATGTTTAATGTGAGTGTCCCTGTATTACTGACACTGTCCCTGTCTCTGTATTAATGTGAATGTTTAATGTGAGTGTCGCTGTATTACTGACACTGTCCCTGTCCCTGTATTAATGTGAATTTTTAATGTGAGTGTCCCTGTATTACTGACACTGTCCCTGTTCCTGTACTAATGTGAATGTTTAATGTGAGTGTCCCTGTATTACTGACACTGTCCCTGTCTCTGTATTAATGTGAATGTTTAATGTGAGTGTCCCTGTATTACTGACACTGTCCCTGTCCCTGTATTAATGTGAATGTGAATGTTTAATGTGAGTGTCCCTGTATTACTGACACTGTCCCTGTCCCTGTATTAATGTGAATGTGAATGTTTAATGTGAGTGTCCCTGTATTACTGACACTGTCCCTGTCCCTGTATTAATGTGAATGTGAATGTTTAATGTGAGTGTCCCTGCATTACTGACACTGTCCCTGTCCCTGTATTAATGTGAATGTGAATGTTTAATGTGAGTGTCCCTGTATTACTGACACTGTCCCTGTCCCTGTATTAATGTGAATGTGAATGTTTAATGTGAGTGTCCCTGTATTACTGACACTGTCCCTGTCCCTGTATTAATGTGAATGTGAATGTTTAATGTGAGTGTCCCTGTATTACTGACACTGTCCCTGTCCCTGTATTAATGTGAATGTGAATGTTTAATGTGAGTGTCCCTGTATTACTGACACTGTCCCTGTCCCTGTATTAATGTGAATGTGAATGTTTAATGTGAGTGTCCCTGTATTACTGACACTGTCCCTGTCCCTGTATTAATGGGAATGTGAATGTTTAATGTGAGTGTCCCTGTATTACAGACACTGTCCCTGTCCCTGTATTAATGTGAATGTGAATGTTTAATGTGAGTGTCCCTGTATTACTGACACTGTCCCTGTCCCTGTATTAATGTGAATGTGAATGTTTAATGTGAGTGTGCCTGTATTACTGACACTGTCCCTGTCCCTGTATTAATGTGAATGTTTAATGTGAGTGTCCCTGTATTACTGACACTGTCCCTGTCCCTGTATTAATGTGAATGTGAATGTTTAATGTGAGTGTCCCTGTATTACTGACACTGTCCCTGTCCCTGTATTAATGTGAATGTGAATGTTTAATGTGAGTGTCCCTGTATTACTGACACTGTCCCTGTATTAATGTGAATGTGAATGTTTAATGTGAGTGTCCCTGTATTACTGACACTGTCCCTGTCCCTGTATTAATGTGAATGTGAATGTTTAATGTGAGTGTCCCTGTATTACTGACACTGTCCCTGTCCCTGTATTAATGTGAATGTGAGTGTTTAATGTGAGTGTCCCTGTATTACTGACACTGTCCCTGTCCCTGTATTAATGTGAATGTGAATGTTTAATGTGAGTGTCCCTGTATTACTGACACTGTCCCTGTCCCTGTATTAATGTGAATGTGAATGTTTAATGTGAGTGTCCCTGTATTACTGACACTGTCCCTGCCCCTGTATTAATGTGAATGTGAATGTTTAATGTGAGTGTCCCTGTGTTACTGACACTGTCCCTGTCCCTGTATTAATGTGAATGTGAATGTTTAATGTGAGTGTCCCTGTATTACTGACACTGTCCCTGTCCCTGTATTAATGTGAATGTGAATGTTTAATGTGAGTGTCCCTGTATTACTGACACTGTCCCTGTCCCTGTATTAATGTGAATGTGAATGTTTAATGTGAGTGTCCCTGTATTACTGACACTGTCCCTGTATTAATGTGAATGTTTAATGTGAGTGTCCCTGTATTACTGACACTGTCCCTGTCCCTGCATTAATGTGAATGTGAATGTTTAATGTGAGTGTCCCTGTATTACTGACACTGTCCCTGCCCCTGTATTAATGTGAATGTGAATGTTTAATGTGAGTGTCCCTGTATTACTGACACTGTCCCTGTCCCTGTATTAATGTGAATGTGAATGTTTAATGTGAGTGTCCCCGTATTACTGACACTGTCCCTGTCCCTGTATTAATGTGAATGTGAATGTTTAATGTGAGTGTCCCTGTATTACTGACACTGTCACTGTATTAATGTGAATGTGAATGTTTAATGTGAGTGTCCCCGTATTACTGACACTGTCCCTGTCCCTGTATTAATGTGAATGTGAATGTTTAATGTGAGTGTCCCTGTATTACTGACACTGTCCCTGTATTAATGTGAATGTTTAATGTGAGTGTCCCTGTATTACTGACACTGTCCCTGTCTCTGTATTAATGTGAATGTGAATGTTTAATTTGAGTGTCCCTGTATTACTGACACTGTCCCTGTCCCTGTATTAATGTGAATGTGAATGTTTAATGTGAGTGTCCCTGTATTACTGACACTGTCCCTGTCCCTGTATTAATGTGAATGTGAATGTTTAATGTGAGTGTCCCTGTGTTACTGACACTGTCCCTGTATTAATGTGAATGTGAATGTTTAATGTGAGTGTCCCTGTATTACTGACAATGTCCCTGCCTCTGTATTAATGTGAATGTTTAATGTGAGTGTCCCTGTATTACTGACACTGTCCCTGTCCCTGTATTAATGTGAATTTTTAATGTGAGTGTCCCTGTATTACTGACACTGTCCCTGTCCCTGTACTAAGGTGAATGTTTAATGTGAGTGTCCCTGTATTACTGACAATGTCCCTGTCTCTGTATTAATGTGAATGTTTAATGTGAGTGTCCCTGTATTACTGACACTGTCCATGTCCCTGTATTAATGTGAATGTGAATGTTTCATGTGAGTGTCCCTGTATTACTGATACTGTCCCTGTCCTGGTAAAAATTTGAATGTGAATGGTTAATGTGAGTGTCCCTGTATTACTGACACTGTCCCTGTCCCTGTATTAATGTGAATGTGAATGTTTAATGTGAGTGTCCCTGTATTACTGTCACTGTCCATGTCCCTGTATTAATGTGAATGTGAATGTTTAATGTGAGTGTCCCTGTATTACTGACACTGTCCCTGTCCCTGTATTAATGTGAATGTGAATGTTTAATGTGAGTGTCCCTGTGTTACTGACACTGTCCCTGTCCCTGTATAAATGTGAATGTGAATGTATCATGTGAGTGTCCCTGTATTACTGATACTGTCCCTGTCCCTGTATTAATGTGAATGTGAATGTTTAATGTGAGTGTCCCTGTATTACTGTCACTGTCCCTGTCCCTGTATTAATGTGAATGTGAATGTTTAATGTGAGTGTCCCTGTATTACTGACACTGTCTCTGTCCCTGTATTAATGTGAATGTGAATGTTTAATGTGAGTGTCCCTGTATTACTGACACTGTCCCTGTCCCTGTATTAATGTGAATGTGAATGTTTAATGTGAGTGTCCCTGTATTACTGACACTGTCCCTGTCCCTATATTAATGTGAATGTGAACGTTTAATGTGAGTGTCCCTGTATTACTGACACTGTCCCTGTCCCTGTATTAATGTGAATGTGAATGTTTAATGTGAGTGTCCCTGTATTACTGACACTGTCCCTGTCCCTGTATTAATGTGAATGTGAATGTTTAATGTGAGTGTCCCTGTATTACTGACACTGTCTCTGTCCCTGTATTAATGTGAATGTGAATGTTTAATGTGAGTGTCCCCGTATTACTGACACTGTCCCTGTCCCTGTATTAATGTGAATGTGAATGTTTAATGTGAGTGTCCCTGTATTACTGACACTGTCCCTGTCCCTGTATTAATGTGAATGTGAATGTTTAATGTGAGTGTCCCTGTATTACTGACACTGTCACTGTCCCTGTATTAATGTGAATGTGAATGTTTAATGTGAGTGTCCCTGTGTTACTGACACTGTCCCTGTCCCTGTATTAATGTGAATGTGAATGTTTAATGTGAGTGTCCCTGTATTACTGACACTGTCCATGTCCCTGTATTAATGTGAATGTGAATGTTTAATGTGAGTGTCCCTGTATTACTGACACTGTCCCTGTCCCTGTATTAATGTGAATGTGAATGTTTAATGTGAGTGTCCCAGTATTACTGACACTGTCCCTGTCCCTGTATTAATGTGAATGTGAATGTTTAATGTGAGTGTCCCCGTATTACTGACACTGTCCCTGTCCCTGTATTAATGTGAATGTGAGTGTTTAATGTGAGTGTCCCTGTATTACTGATACTGTCCCTGTCCCTGTATTAATGTGAATGTGAATGTTTAATGTGAGTGTCCCTGTATTACTGTCACTGTCCCTGTCCCTGTATTAATGTGAATGTGACTGTTTAATGTGAGTGTCCCTGTATTACTGACACTGTCCCTGTCTCTGTATTAATGTGAATGTGAATGTTTAATGTGAGTGTCCCTGTATTACAGACACTGTCCCTGTCCCTGTATTAATGTGAATGTGACTGTTTAATGTGAGTGTCCCTGTATTACTGACACTGTCCCTGTCTCTGTATTAATGTGAATGTGAATGTTTAATGTGAGTGTCCCCGTATTACTGACACTGTCCCTGTCCCTGTATAAATGTGAATGTGACTGTTTAATGTGAGTGTCCCTGTATTACTGATACTGTCCCTGTCCCTGTATTAATGTGAATGTGAATGTTTAATGTGAGTGTGCCTGTATTACTGACACTGTCCCTGCCCCTGTATTAATGTGAATGTGAATGTTTAATGTGAGTGTCCCTGTATTACTGTCACTGTCCATGTCCCTGTATTAATATGAATGTTTAATGTGAGTGTCCCTGTATTACTGACACTGTCCCTGTCCCTGTATTAATGTGAATGTGAATGTTTAATGTGAGTGTCCCCGTATTACTGACACTGTCCCTGTCCCTGTATTAATGTGAACGTGTATGTTTAATGTGAGTGTCCCTGTATTACTGACACTGTCCCTGTCCCTGTATTAATGTGAATGTGAATGTTTAATGTGTGTGTCCCTGTATTACTGACACTGTCCCTGTCCCTGTATTAATGTGAATGTGAATGTTTAATGTGAGTGTCCCTGTATTACTGACACTGTCCCTGTCCCTGTATTAATGTGAATGTGAATGTTTAATGTGTGTGTCCCTGTATTACTGACACTGTCCCTGTCCCTGTATTAATGTGAATGTGAATGTTTAATGTGAGTGTCCCTGTATTACTGACACTGTCCCTGTCCCTGTATTAATGTGAATGTGAATGTTTAATGTGAGTGTCCCTGTGTTACTGACACTGTCCCTGTCCCTGTATTAATGTGAATGTGAATGTTTAATGTGAGTGTCCCTGTGTTACTGACACTGTCCCTGTCCCTGTATTAATGTGAATGTGAATGTTTAATGTGAGTGTCCCTGTATTACTGACACTGTCCCTGT
Organism: Chiloscyllium plagiosum; assembly: GCF_037043375.1. Taxonomy (NCBI): domain Eukaryota; kingdom Metazoa; phylum Chordata; class Chondrichthyes; order Orectolobiformes; family Hemiscylliidae; genus Chiloscyllium; species Chiloscyllium plagiosum. The sequence continues at coordinate 18,162 of NW_028270190.1, read as the reverse complement.
CCCTGTATAAATGTGAATGTGAATGTTTCATGTGAGTGTCCCTGTATTACTGATACTGTCCCTGTCCTGGTAAAAATTTGAATGTGAATGGTTAATGTGAGTGTCCCTGTATTACTGACACTGTCCCTGTCCCTGTATTAATGTGAATGTGAATGTTTAATGTGAGTGTCCCTGTATTACTGTCACTGTCCATGTCCCTGTATTAATGTGAATGTGAATGTTTAATGTGAGTGTCCCTGTATTACTGACACTGTCCCTGTCCCTGTATTAATGTGAATGTGAGTGTTTAATGTGAGTGTCCCTGTATTACTGATACTGTCCCTGTCCCTGTATTAATGTGAATGTGAATGTTTAATGTGAGTGTCCCTGTATTACTGACACTGTCCCTGTCCCTGTATTAATGTGAATGTGAATGTTTAATGTGAGTGTCCCTGTATTACTGACACTGTCCCTGTCCCTGTATTAATGTGAATGTGAATGTTTAATGTGAGTGTCCCTGGATTACTGACACTGTCCCTGTCCTGTATTAATGTGAATGTGAATGTTTAATGTGAGTGTCCCTGTATTACTGACACTGTCCCTGTCCCTGTATTAATGTGAATGTGAATGTTTAATGTGAGTGTCCCTGTATTACTGACACTGTCCCTGTCCCTGTATTAATGTGAATGTGAATGTTTAATGTGAGTGTCCCCGTATTACTGACACTGTCCCTGTCCCTGTATTAATGTTAATGTGAATGTTTAATGTGTGTCCCCGTATTACTGACACTGTCCCTGTCCCTGTATTAATGTGAATGTGAATGTTTAATGTGAGTATCCCTGTATTACTGACACTGTCCCTGTCCCTGTATTAATGTGAATGTGAATGTTTAATGTGAGTGTCCCTGTATTACTGACACTGTCCCTGTCCCTGTATTAATGTGAATGTGAATGTTTAATGTGAGTGTCCCTGTATTACTGACACTGTCCCTGTCTCTGTATTAATGTGAATGTGAATGTTTAATGTGAGTGTCCCTGTATTACTGACACTGTCCCTGTCCCTGTATTAATGTGAATGTGAATGTTTAATGTGAGTGTCCGTGTATTACTGACACTGACCCTGTCCCTGTATTAATGTGAATGTGAATGTTTAATGTGAGTGTCCCTGTATTACTGACACTGTCCCTGTCCCTGTATTAATGTGAATGTGAATGTTTAATGTGAGTGTCCCTGTATTACTGACACTGTCCCTGTCCCTGTATTAATGTGAATGTGAATGTTTAATGTGAGTGTCCCTGTATTACTGTCCCTGTCCCTGTCCCTGTATTAATGTGAATGTGAATGTTTAATGTGAGTGTCCCTGTGTTACTGACACTGTCCCTGTCCCTGTATAAATGTGAATGTGAATGTATCATGTGAGTGTCCCTGTATTACTGACACTGTCCCTGTCCCTGTATTAATGTGAATGTGAATGTTTAATGTGAGTGTCCCTGTATTACTGACACTGTCCCTGTCCCTGTATTAATGTGAATGTGTATGTTTAATGTGAGTGTCCCTGTATTACTGACACTGTCCCTGTCCCTGTATTAATGTGAATGTGAATGTTTAATGTGAGTGTCCCTGTATGACTGACACTGTCCCTGTCCCTGTATTAATGTGAATGTGAATGTTTAATGTGAGTGTCCCTGTATTACTGACACTGTCCCTGTCCCTGTATTAATGTGAATGTGAATGTTTAATGTGTGTCCCCGTATTACTGACACTGTCCCTGTCCCTGTATTAATGTGAATGTGAATGTTTAATGTGAGTATCCCCGTATTACTGACACTGTCCCTGTCCCTGTATTAATGTGAATGTGAATGTTTAATGTGAGTGTCCCTGTATTACTGACACTGTCCCTGTCCCTGTATTAATGTGAATGTGAATGTTTAATGTGAGTGTCCCTGTATTACTGACACTGTCCCTGTCCCTGTATTAATGTGAATGTGAATGTTTAATGTGTGTCCCCGTATTACTGACACTGTCCCTGTCCCTGTATTAATGTGAATGTGAATGTTTAATGTGAGTGTCCCTGTATTACTGACACTGTCCCTGTCCCTGTATTAATGTGAATGTGAATGTTTAATGTGAGTGTCCCTGTATTACTGACACTGTCCCTGTCCCTGTATTAATGTGAATGTGAGTGTTTAATGTGAGTGTCCGTGTATTACTGACACTGTCCCTGTCCCTGTATTAATGTGAATGTGAATGTTTAATGTGTGTCCCCGTATTACTGACACTGTCCCTGTCCCTGTATTAATGTGAATGTGAGTGTTTAATGTGAGTGTCCCTGTATTACTGACACTGTCCCTGTCCCTGTATTAATGTGAATGTGAATGTTTAATGTGAGTGTCCCTGTATTACTGACACTGTCCCTGTCCCTGTATTAATGTGAATGTGAATGTTTAATGTGAGTGTCCCTGTGTTACTGACACTGTCCCTGTCCCTGTATTAATGTGAATGTGAATGTTTAATGTGAGTGTCCCTGTATTACTGACACTGTCCCTGTCCCTGTATTAATGTGAATGTGAATGTTTAATGTGAGTGTCCCTGTATTACTGACACTGTCCCTGTCCCTGTATTAATGTGAATGTGAATGTTTAATGTGAGTGTCCCTGTATTACTGACACTGTCCCTGTCCCTGTATTAATGTGAATGTGAATGTTTAATGTGAGTGTCCCTGTATTACTGACACCGTCCCTGTCCCTGTATTAATGTGAATGTGAATGTTTAATGTGAGTGTCCCTGTATTACTGACACCGTCCCTGTCCCTGTATTAATGTGAATGTGAATGTTTAATGTGAGTGTCCCTGTATTACTGACACCGTCCCTGTCCCTGTATTAATGTGAATGTGAATGTTTAATGTGAGTGTCCCTGTATTACTGACACTGTCCCTGTCCCTGTATTAATGTGAATGTGAATGTTTAATGTGAGTGTCCCTGTATTACTGACACTGTCCCTGTCCCTGTATTAATGTGAATGTGAATGTTTAATGTGAGTGTCCCTGTATTACTGACACTGTCCCTGTCCCTGTATTAATGTGAATGTGAATGTTTAATGTGAGTGTCCCTGTATTACTGACACTGTCCCTGTCCCTGTATTAATGTGAATGTGAATGTTTAATGTGAGTGTCCCTGTGTTACTGACACTGTCCCTGTCCCTGTATTAATGTGAATGTGAATGTTTAATGTGAGTGTCCCTGTATTACTGACACTGTCCCTGTCCCTGTATTAATGTTAAGGTGAATGTTTAATGTGAGTGTCCCCGTATTACTGACACTGTCCCTGTCCCTGTATTAATGTGAATGTGAATGTTTAATGTGAGTGTCCCTGTATTACTGACACTGTCCCTGTCCCTGTATTAATGTGAATGTGAATGTTTAATGTGAGTGTCCCTGTATTACTGACACTGTCCCTGTCCCTGTATTAATGTGAATGTGAATGATTAATGTGAGTGTCCCTGTATTACTGACACTGTCACTGTCCCTGTATTAATGTGAATGTGAATGTTTAATGTGAGTGTCCCCGTATTACTGACACTGTCCCTGTCCCTGTATTAATGTGAATGTGAATGTTTAATGTGAGTGTCCCTGTATTACTGACACTGTCCCTGTCCCTGTATTAATGTGAATGTGAATGATTAATGTGAGTGTCCCTGTATTACTGACACTGACCCTGTCCCTGTATTAATGTGAATGTTTAATGTGAGTGTCCCTGTATTACTGACACTGTCCCTGTCCCTGTATTAATGTGAATGTGAATGTTTAATGTGAGTGTCCCTGTATTACTGACACTGTCCCTGTCCCTGTATTAATGTGAATGTGAATGTTTAATGTGAGTGTCCCTGTATTACTGACACTGTCCCTGTCCCTGTATTAATGTGAATGTGAATGTTTAATGTGAGTGTCCCTGTATTACTGACACTGTCCCTGTCCCTGTATTAATGTGAATGTGAATGTTTAATGTGAGTGTCCCTGTATTACTGACACTGTCCCTGTCCCTGTATTAATGTGAATGTGAATGTTTAATGTGAGTGTCCCCGTATTACTGACACTGTCCCTGTCCCTGTATTAATGTGAATGTGAATGTTTAATGTGAGTGTCCCTGTATTACTGACACTGTCCCTGTCCCTGTATTAATGTGAATGTGAATGTTTAATGTGAGTGTCCCTGTATTACTGACACTGTCCCTGTCCCTGTATTAATGTGAATGTGAATGTTTAATGTGAGTGTCCCTGTATTACTGACACTGTCCCTGTCCGTGTATTAATGTGAATGTGAATGTTTAATGTGAGTGTCCCTGTATTACTGACACTGTCCCTGTCCCTGTATTAATGTGAATGTGAATGTTTAATGTGAGTGTCCCTGTATTACTGACACTGTCCCTGTCCCTGTATTAATGTGAATGTGAATGTTTAATGTGAGTGTCCCTGTATTACTGTCACTGTCCCTGTCCCTGTATTAATGTGAATGTGAATGTTTAATGTGAGTGTCCCTGTATTACTGACACTGTCCCTGTCCCTGTATTAATGTGAATGTGAATGTTTAATGTGAGTGTCCCTGTATTACTGACACCGTCCCTGTCCCTGTATTAATGTGAATGTGAATGTTTAATGTGAGTGTCCCTGTATTACTGACACTGTCCCTGTCCCTGTATTAATGTGAATGTGAATGTTTAATGTGAGTGTCCCCGTATTACTGACACTGTCCCTGTCCCTGTATTAATGTGAATGTTTAATGTGAGTGTCCCTGTATTACTGACACTGTCCCTGTCCCTGTATTAATGTGAATGTGAATGTTTAATGTGAGTGTCCCTGTATTACTGATACTGTCCCTGTCCCTGTATTAATGTGAATGTGAATGTTTAATGTGTGTGTCCCTGTTTTACTGACACTGTCCCTGTCCCTGTCCCTGTATTAATGTTAAGGTGAATGTTTAATGTGAGTATCCCTGTATTACTGACACTGTCCCTGTCCCTGTATTAATGTGAATGTGAATGTTTAATGTGAGTGTCCCTGTATTACTGACACTGTCCCTGTCCCTGTATTAATGTGATGGGAATGTTTAATGTGAGTGTCCCTGAATTACTGACACTGTCCCTGTCCCTGTATTAATGTGAATGTGAATGTTTAATGTGAGTGTCCCTGTATTACTGACACTGTCCCTGTCCCTGTATTAATGTGAATGTGAATGTTTAATGTGAGTGTCCCTGTATTACTGACACTGTCCCTGTCCCTGTATTAATGTGAATGTGAATGTTTAATGTGAGTGTCCCTGTATTACTGACACTGTCCCTGTCCCTGTATTAATGTGAATGTGAGTGTTTAATGTGAGTGTCCCTGTATTACTGACACTGTCCCTGTCCCTGTATTAATGTGAATGTGAATGTTTAATGTGAGTGTCCCCGTATTACTGACACTGTCCCTGTCCCTGTATTAATGTGAATGTGAATGTTTAATGTGAGTGTCCCTGTATTACTGACACTGTCCCTGTCCCAGTATTAATGTGAATGTGAATATTTAATGTGAGTGTCCCCGTATTACTGACACTGTCCCTGTCCCTGTATTAATGTGAATGTGAGTGTTTAATGTGAGTGTCCCTGTATTACTGACACTGTCCCTGTCCCTGTATTAATGTGAGTGTGAATGTTTAATGTGAGTGTCCCCGTATTACTGACACTGTCCCTGTCCGTGTATTAATGTGAATGTGAATGTTTAATGTGAGTGTCCCTGTATTACTGACACTGTCCATGTCCCTGTATTAATGTGAACGTGAATGTTTAATGTGAGTGTCCCCGTATTACTGACACTGTCCCTGTCTCTGTATTAATGTGAATGTGAATGTTTAATGTGAGTGTCCCCGTATTACTGACACTGTCCCTGTCCCTGTATTAATGTGAATGTGAATGTTTAATGTGAGTGTCCCTGTGTTACTGACACTGTCCCTGTCCCTGTATTAATGTGAATGTGAATGTTTAATGTGAGTGTCCCCGTATTACTGACACTGTCCCTGTCCCTGTATTAATGTGAATGTGAACGTTTAATGTGAGTGTCCCCGTATTACTGACACTGTCCCTGTCCCTGTATTAATGTGAATGTGAATGTTTAATGTGAGTGTCCCTGTATTACTGACACTGTCCCTGTCCCTGTATTAATGTGAATGTGAATGTTTAATGTGAGTGTCCCCGTATTACTGACACTGTCCCTGTCCCTATATTAATGTGAATGTGAATGTTTAATGTGAGTGTCCCTGTATTACTGACACTGTCCCTGTCCCTGTATTAATGTGAATGTGAATGTTTAATGTGAGTGTCCCTGTATTACTGACACTGTCCCTGTCCCTGTATTAATGTGAATGTGAATGTTTAATGTGAGTGTCCCTGTATTACTGACACTGTCCCTGTCCCTGTATTAATGTGAATGTGAATGTTTAATGTGAGTGTCCCTGTATTACTGACACTGTCCCTGTCCCTGTATTAATGTGAATGTGAATGTTTAATGTGAGTGTCCCTGTATTACTGACACTGTCCCTGTCCCTGTATTAATGTGAATGTGAATGTTTAATGTGAGTGTCCCTGTATTACTGACACTGTCCCTGTCCCTGTATTAATGTGAATGTGAATGTTTAATGTGAGTGTCCCTGTATTACTGACACTGTCCCTGTCCCTGTATTAATGTGAATGTGAATGTTTAATGTGAGTGTCCCTGTATTACTGACACAGTCCCTGTCCCTGTATTAATGTGAATGTGAGTGTTTAATGTGAGTGTCCCCGTATTACTGACACTGTCCCTGTCCCTATATTAATGTGAATGTTTAATGTGAGTGTCCCTGTATTACTGACACTGTCCCTGTCCCTATATTAATGTGAATGTTTAATGTGAGTGTCCCTGTATTACTGACACTGTCCCTGTCCCTGTATTAATGTGAATGTGAATGTTTAATGTGAGTGTCCCTGTATTACTGACACTGTCCCTGTCCCTGTATTAATGTGAATGTGAATGTTTAATGTGAGTGTCCCTGTATTACTGACACTGTCCCTGTCCCTGTATTAATGTGAATGTGAATGTTTAATGTGAGTGTCCCTGTGTTACTGACACTGTCCCTGTCCCTGTATTAATGTGAATGTGAATGTTTAATGTGAGTGTCCCTGTATTACTGACACTGTCCCTGTCCCTGTATTAATGTGAATGTGAATGTTTAATGTGAGTGTCCCTGTATTACTGACACTGTCCCTGTCCCTGTATTAATGTGAATGTGAATGTTTAATGTGAGTGTCCCTGTATTACTGACACTGTCCCTGTCCCTGTATTAATGTGAATGTGAATGTTTAATGTGAGTGTCCCTGTATTACTGTCCCTGTCCCTGTCCCTGTATTAATGTGAATGTGAATGTTTAATGTGAGTGTCCCTGTATTACTGACACTGTCCCTGTCCCTGTATTAATGTGAATGTGAATGTTTAATGTGAGTGTCCCTGTATTACTGACACTGTCCCTGTCCCTGTATTAATGTGATGGGAATGTTTAATGTGAGTGTCCCTGAATTACTGACACTGTCCCTGTCCCTGTATTAATGTGAATGTGAATGTTTAATGTGAGTGTCCCTGTGTTACTGACACAGTCCCTGTCCCTGTATTAATGTGAATGTGAATGTTTAATGTGAGTGTCCCTGTATTACTGACACTGTCCCTGTCCCAGTATTAATGTGAATGTGAGTGTTTAATGTGAGTGTCCCTGTATTACTGACACTGTCCCTGTCCCTGTATTAATGTGAATGTGAGTGTTTAATGTGAGTGTCCCTGTATTACTGACACTGTCCCTGTCCCTGTATTAATGTGAATGTGAGTGTTTAATGTGAGTGTCCCTGTATTACTGACACTGTCCCTGTCCCTGTATTAATGTGAATGTGAGTGTTTAATGTGAGTGTCCCCGTATTACTGACACTGTCCCTGTCCTGTATTAATGTGAATGTTTAATGTGAGTGTCCCTGTATTACTGACACTGTCCCTGTCCCTGTATTAATGTGAATGTGAATGTTTAATGTGAGTGTCCCTGTATTACTGACACTGTCCCTGTCCCTGTATTAATGTGAATGTGAATGTTTAATGTGAGTGTCCCTGTATTACTGACACTGTCCCTGTCCCTGTATTAATGTGAATGTGAGTGTTTAATGTGAGTGTCCCCGTATTACTGACACTGTCCCTGTCCTGTATTAATGTGAATGTTTAATGTGAGTGTCCCTGTATTACTGACACTGTCCCTGTCCCTGTATTAATGTGAATGTGAATGTTTAATGTGAGTGTCCCTGTATTACTGACACTGTCCCTGTCCCTGTATTAATGTGAATGTGAATGTTTAATGTGAGTGTCCCTGTATTACTGACACTGTCCCTGTCCCTGTATTAATGTGAATGCGAATGTTTAATGTGAGTGTCCCTGTATTACTGACACTGTCCCTGTCCCTGTATTAATGTGAATGTGAATGTTTAATGTGAGTGTCCCTGTATTACTGACACTGTCCCTGTCCCTGTATTAATGTGAATGTGAATGTTTAATGTGAGTGTCCCTGTATTACTGACACTGTCCCTGTCCCAGTATTAATGTGAATGTGAGTGTTTAATGTGAGTGTCCCTGTATTACTGACACTGTCCCTGTCCCTGTATTAATGTGAATGTGAATGTTTAATGTGAGTGTCCCTGTGTTACTGACACTGTCCCTGTCCCTGTATTAATGTGAATGTGAATGTTTAATGTGAGTGTCCCTGTATTACTGACACTGTCCCTGTCCCTGTATTAATGTGAATGTGAATGTTTAATGTGAGTGTCCCTGTATTACTGACACTGTCCCTGTCCGTGTATTAATGTGAATGTTTAATGTGAGTGTCCCTGTATTACTGACACTGACCCTGTCCCTGTATTAATGTGAATGTGAATGTTTAATGTGAGTGTCCCTGTATTACTGACACTGTCCCTGTCCCTGTATTAATGTGAATGTGAATGTTTAATGTGAGTGTCCCTGTATTACTGACACTGTCCCTGTCCCTGTATTAATGTGAATGTGAATGTTTAATGTGAGTGTCCCTGTATTACTGACACTGTCCCTGTCCCTGTATTAATGTGAATGTGAATGTTTAATGTGTGTGTCCCTGTATTACTGACACTGTCCCTGTCCCTGTATTAATGTGAATGTGAATGTTTAATCTGAGTGTCCCCGTATTACTGACACTGTCCCTGTCCCTGTATTAATGTGAATGTGAATGTTTAATGTGAGTGTCCCTGTATTACTGACACTGTCTCTGTATTAATGTGAATGTGAATGTTTAATGTGAGTGTCCCTGTATTACTGACACTGTCCCTGTCTCTGTATTAATGTGAATGTGAATGTTTAATGTGAGTGTCCCCGTATTACTGACACTGTCCCTGTCCCTGTATTAATGTGAATGTGAATGTTTAATGTGAGTGTCCCTGTATTACTGACACTGTCTCTGTATTAATGTGAATGTGAATGTTTAATGTGAGTGTCCCCGTATTACTGACACTGTCCCTGTCCCTGTATTAATGTGAATGTGAATGTTTAATGTGAGTGTCCCTGTATTACTGACACTGTCCCTGTCCCTGTATTAATGTGAATGTGAATGTTTAATGTGAGTGTCCCTGTATTACTGACACTGTCCCTGTCCCTGTATTAATGTGAATGTGAATGTTTAATGTGAGTGTCCCTGTATTACTGACACTGTCCCTGTCCCTGCATTAATGTGAATGTGAATGTTTAATGTGAGTGTCCCTGTATTACTGACACTGTCCCTGTCCCTGTATTAATGTGAATGTGAATGTTTAATGTGAGTGTCCCTGTATTACTGACACTGTCCCTGTCCCTGTATTAATGTGAATGTGAATGTTTAATGTGAGTGTCCCTGTATTACTGACACTGTCCCTGTCCCTGTATTAATGTGAATGTGAGTGTTTAATGTGAGTGTCCCTGTATTACTGACACTGACCCTGTCCCTGTATTAATGTGAATGTGAATGTTTAATGTGAGTGTCCCTGTATTACTGACACTGTCCCTGTCCCTGTATTAATGTGAATGTGAATGTTTAATGTGAGTGTCCCCGTATTACTGACACTGTCCCTGTCCCTGTATTAATGTGAATGTGAATGTTTAATGTGAGTGTCCCTGTATTACTGACACTGTCCCTGTCCCTGTATTAATGTGAATGTTTAATGTGAGTGTCCCTGTATTACTGACACTGTCCCTGTCCCTGTATTAATGTGAATGTGAATGTTTAATGTGTGTGTCCCTGTATTACTGACACTGTCCCTGTCCCTGTATTAATGTGAATGTGAATGTTTAATGTGAGTGTCCCTGTATTACTGACACTGTCCCTGTCCCTGTATTAATGTGAATGTGAATGTTTAATGTGAGTGTCCCTGTATTACTGACACTGTCCCTGTCCCTGTATTAATGTGAATGTGAATGTTTAATGTGAGTGTCCCTGTATTACTGACACTGTCCCTGTCCCTGTATTAATGTGAATGTGAATGTTTAATGTGAGTGTCCCTGTATTACTGACACTGTCCCTGTCCCTGCATTAATGTGAATGTGAATGTTTAATGTGAGTGTCCCTGTATTACTGACACTGTCCCTGTCCCTGTATTAATGTGAATGTGAATGTTTAATGTGAGTGTCCCTGTATTACTGACACTGTCCCTGTCCCTGTATTAATGTGAATGTGAATGTTAAATGTGAGTGTCCCTGTATTACTGACACTGTCCCTGTCCCTGTATTAATGTGAATGTTTAATGTGAGTGTCCCTGTATTACTGACACTGTCCCTGTCTCTGTATTAATGTGAATGTTTAATGTGAGTGTCCCTGTATTACTGACACTGTCCCTGTCCCTGTATTAATGTGAATGTGAATGTTTAATGTGAGTGTCCCTGTATTACTGACACTGTCCCTGTCCCTGTATTAATGTGAATGTGAATGTTTAATGTGAGTGTCCCTGTATTACTGACACTGTCCCTGTCCCTGTATTAATGTGAATGTGAATGTTTAATGTGAGTGTCCCTGTATTACTGACACTGTCCCTGTCCCTGTATTAATGTGAATGTGAATGTTTAATGTGAGTGTCCCTGTATTACTGACACTGTCCCTGTCCCTGTATTAATGTGAATGTGAATGTTTAATGTGAGTGTCCCTGTATTACTGACACTGTCCCTGTCCCTGTATTAATGTGAATGTGAATGTTTAATGTGAGTGTCCCTGTATTACTGACACTGTCCCTGTCCCTGTATTAATGTGAATGTGAATGTTTAATGTGAGTGTCCCTGTATTACTGACACTGTCCCTGTCCCTGTATTAATGTGAATGTGAGTGTTTAATGTGAGTGTCCCTGTATTACTGACACTGTCCCTGTCCCTGTATTAATGTGAATGTGAATGTTTAATGTGAGTGTCCCTGTATTACTGACACTGACCCTGTCCCTGTATTAATGTGAATGTGAATGTTTAATGTGAGTGTGCCTGTATTACTGACACTGTCCCTGTATTAATGTGAATGTGAATGTTTAATGTGAGTGTCCCTGTATTACTGACACTGTCCCTGTCCCTGTATTAATGTGAATGTGAATGTTTAATGTGAGTGTCCCTGTATTACTGACACTGACCCTGTCCCTGTATTAATGTGAATGTGAATGTTTAATGTGAGTGTCCCTGTATTACTGACACTGTCCCTGTCCCTGTATTAATGTGAATGTGAATGTTTAATGTGAGTGTCCCTGTATTACTGACACTGTCCTGTCCCTGTATTAATGTGAATGTGAATGTTTAATGTGAGTGTCCCTGTGTTACTGACACTGTCCCTGTCCCAGTATTAATGTGAATGTGAATGTTTAATGTGAGTGTCCCTGTATTACTGACACTGTCCCTGTCCCTGTATTAATGTGAATGTGAATGTTTAATGTGAGTGTCCCTGTATTACTGACACTGTCCCTGTCCCTGTATTAATGTGAATGTGAATGTTTAATGTGAGTGTCCCTGTATTACTGACACTGTCCCTGTCCCTGTATTAATGTGAATGTGAGTGTTTAATGTGTGTGTCCCCGTATTACTGACACTGTCCCTGTCCCTGTATTAATGTGAATGTGAATGTTTAATGTGAGTGTCCCTGTATTACTGACACTGTCCCTGTCCCTGTATTAATGTGAATGTTTAATGTGAGTGTCCCTGTATTACTGACACTGTCCCTGTCCCTGTATTAATGTGAATGTGAATGTTTAATGTGAGTGTCCCTGTATTACTGACACTGTCCCTGTCCCTGTATTAATGTGAATGTGAATGTTTAATGTGAGTGTCCCTGTATTACTGACACTGTCTCTGTATTAATGTGAATGTGAATGTTTAATGTGAGTGTCCCTGTATTACTGACACTGTCCCTGTCCCTGTATTAATGTGAATGTGAATGTTTAATGTGAGTGTCCCCGTATTACTGACACTGTACCTGTCCCTGTATTAATGTGAATGTGAATGTTTAATGTGAGTGTCCCTGTATTACTGACACTGTCCCTGTATTAATGTGAATGTGAATGTTTAATGTGAGTGTCCCTGTATTACTGACACTGTCCCTGTCCCTGTATTAATGTGAATGTGAATGTTTAATGTGAGTGTCCCTGTATTACTGACACTGTCCCTGTCTCTGTATTAATGTGAATGTGAATGTTTAATGTGTGTGTCCCGTATTACTGACACTGTCCCTGTCCCTGTATTAATGTGAATGTGAATGTTTAATGTGAGTGTCCCTGTATTACTGACACTGTCCCTGTCCCTGTATTAATGTGAATGTGTATGTTTAATGTGAGTGTCCCTGTATTACTGACACTGTCCCTGTATTAATGTGAATGTGAATGTTTAATGTGAGTGTCCCTGTGTTACTGACACTGACCCTGTCCCTGTATTAATGTGAATGTGAATGTTTAATGTGAGTGTCCCTGTATTACTGACACTGTCCCCTGTCCCTGTATTAATGTGAATGTGAATGTTTAATGTGAGTGTCCCTGTATTACTGACACTGTCCCTGTCCCTGTATTAATGTGAATGTGAATGTTTAATGTGAGTGTCCCTGTATTACTGACACTGTCCCTGTCCTTGTATTAATGTGAATGTGAATGTTTAATGTGAGTGTCCCTGTATTACTGACACTGTCCCTGTCCCTGTATTAATGTGAATGTGAATGTTTAATGTGAGTGTCCCTGTATTACTGACACTGTCCCTGTCCCTGTATTAATGTGAATGTGAATGTTTAATGTGAGTGTCCCTGTATTACTGACACTGTCCCTGTCCCTGTATTAATGTGAATGTGAATGTTTAATGTGAGTGTCCCTGTATTACTGACACTGTCCCTGTCCCTATATTAATGTGAATGTGAATGTTTAATGTGAGTGTCCCTGTATTACTGACACTGTCCCTGTCCCTGTATTAATGTGAATGTGAATGTTTAATGTGAGTGTCCCTGTATTACTGACACTGTCCCTGTCCCTGTATTAATGTGAATGTGAGTGTTTAATGTGAGTGTCCCCGTATTACTGACACTGTCCCTGTATTAATGTGAATGTGAATGTTTAATGTGAGTGTCCCCGTATTACTGACACTGTCCCTGTATTAATGTGAATGTGAATGTTTAATGTGAGTGTCCCTGTATTACTGACACTGTCCCTGTCCCTGTATTAATGTGAATGTGAATGTTTAATGTGAGTGTCCCTGTATTACTGACACTGTCCCTGTCACTGTATTAATGTGAATGTGAATGTTTAATGTGAGTGTCCCTGTATGACTGACACTGTCCCTGTCCCTGTATTAATGTGAATGTGAATGTTTAATGTGTGTGTCCCTGTATTACTGACACAGTCCCTGTCCCTGTATTAATGTGAATGTGAATGTTTAATGTGAGTGTCCCTGTATTACTGACACTGTCCCTGTCCCTGTATTAATGTGAATGTGAGTGTTTAATGTGAGTGTCCCTGTATTACTGACACTGTCCCTGTCCCTGTATTAATGTGAATGTGAATGTTTAATGTGAGTGTCCCTGTATTACTGACACTGTCCCTGTCCCTGTATTAATGTGAATGTGAATGTTTAATGTGAGTGTCCCTGTATTACTGACACTGTCTCTGTATTAATGTGAATGTGAATGTTTAATGTGTGTGTCCCTGTATTACTGACACTGTCCCTGTCCCTGTATTAATGTGAATGTGAATGTTTAATGTGAGTGTCCCTGTATTACTGACACTGTCCCTGTTCCTGTATTAATGTGAATGTGAATGTTTAATGTGAGTGTCCCTGTATTACTGACACTGTCCCTGTCCCTGTATTAATGTGAATGTGAATGTTTAACGTGAGTGTCCCCGTATTACTGACACTGTCCCTGTCCCTGTATTAATGTGAATGTGAATGTTTAATGTGAGTGTCCCCTGTATTACTGACACTGTCCCTGTCCCTGTATTAATGTGAGTGTGAATGTTTAATGTGAGTGTCCCTGTATTACTGACACTGTCCCTGTCCCTGTATTAATGTGAATGTGAATGTTTAATGTGAGTGTCCCTGTATTACTGACACTGTCCCTGTCCCTGTATTAATGTGAATGTGAATGTTTAATGTGAGTGTCCCTGTATTACTGACACTGTCCCTGTCCCTGTATTAATGTGAATGTGAATGTTTAATGTGAGTGTCCCTGTATTACTGACACTGTCCCTGTCCCTGTATTAATGTGAATGTGAATGTTTAATGTGAGTGTCCCTGTATTACTGACACTGTCCCTGTCCCTGTATTAATGTGAATGTGAATGTTTAATGTGAGTGTCCCTGTATTACTGACACTGTCCTGTCCCTGTATTAATGTGAATGTGAATGTTTAATGTGAGTGTCCCTGTATTACAGACACTGTCCATGTCCCTGTATTAATGTGAATGTGAATGTTTAATGTGAGTGTCCCTGTATTACTGACACTGTCCCTGTCCCTGAATGTGAATGTAATGTGAATGTCTGAGATGTTTAATGTGAGTGTCCCTGTATTACTGACACTGTCCCTGTCCCTGTATTAATGTGAATGTGAATGTTTAATGTGAGTGTCCCTGTATTACTGACACTGTCCCTGTCCCTGTATTAATGTGAATGTGAATGTTTAATGTGAGTGTCCCCTGTATTACTGACACTGTCCCCTGTCCCTGTATTAATGTGAATGTGAATGTTTAATGTGAGTGTCCCTGTATTACTGACACTGTCCCTGTCCCTGTATTAATGTGAATGTGAATGTTTAATGTGAGTGTCCCTGTATTACTGACACTGTCCCTGTCCCTGTATTAATGTGAATGTGAATGTTTAATGTGAGTGTCCCTGTAGTTACTGACACTGTCCCTGTCCCTGTATTAATGTGAATGTGAATGTTTAATGTGAGTGTCCCTGTATTACTGACACTGTCCCTGTCCCTGTATTAATGTGAATGTGAATGTTTAATGTGAGTGTCCCTGTATTACTGACACTGTCCCTGTCCCTGTATTAATGTGAATGTGAATGTTTAATGTGAGTGTCCCTGTATTACTGACACTGTCCCTGTCCTGTATTAATGTGAATGTGAATGTTTAATGTGAGTGTCCCTGTATTACTGACACTGTCCCTGTCCCTGTATTAATGTGAATGTGAATGTTTAATGTGAGTGTCCCCTGTATTACTGACACTGTCCCTGTCCCTGTATTAATGTGAATGTGAATGTTTAATGTGAGTGTCCCTGTATTACTGACACTGTCCCTGTCCCTGTATTAATGTGAATGTGAATGTTTAATGTGAGTGTCCCTGTATTACTGACACTGTCCCTGTCCCTGTATTAATGTGAATGTGAATGTTTAATGTGAGTGTCCCTGTATTACTGACACTGTCCCTGTCCCTGTATTAATGTGAATGTGAATGTTTAATGTGAGTGTCCCTGTATTACTGACACTGTCCCCTGTCCCTGTATTAATGTGAATGTGAATGTTTAATGTGAGTGTCCCCTGTATTACTGACACTGTCCCTGTCCCTGTATTAATGTGAATGTGAATGTTTAATGTGAGTGTCCCTGTATTACTGACACTGTCCCTGTCCCTGTATTAATGTGAATGTGAATGTTTAATGTGAGTGTCCCTGTATTACTGACACTGTCCCTGTCCCTGTATTAATGTGAATGTGAATGTTTAATGTGAGTGTCCCTGTATTACTGACACTGTCCCTGTCCCTGTATTAATGTGAATGTGAATGTTTAATGTGAGTGTCCCTGTATTACTGACACTGTCCCTGTCCCTGTATTAATGTGAATGTGAATGTTTAATGTGAGTGTCCCTGTATTACTGACACTGTCCCTGTCCCTGTATTAATGTGAATGTGAATGTTTAATGTGAGTGTCCCTGTATTACTGACACTGTCCCTGTCCCTGTATTAATGTGAATGTGAATGTTTAATGTGAGTGTCCCTGTATTACTGACACTGTCCCTGTCCCTGTATTAATGTGAATGTGAATGTTTAATGTGAGTGTCCCTGTATTACTGACACTGTCCCTGTCCCTGTATTAATGTGAATGTGAATGTTTAATGTGAGTGTCCCTGTATTACTGACACTGTCCCTGTCCCTGTATTAATGTGAATGTGAATGTTTAATGTGAGTGTCCCTGTATTACTGACACTGTCCCTGTCCCTGTATTAATGTGAATGTGAATGTTTAATGTGAGTGTCCCTGTATTACTGACACTGTCCCTGTCCCTGTATTAATGTGAATGTGAATGTTAATGTGAGTGTCCCTGTATTACTGACACTGTCCCTGTCCCTGTATTAATGTGAATGTGAATGTTTAATGTGAGTGTCCCTGTATTACTGACACTGTCCCTGTCCCTGTATTAATGTGAATGTGAATGTTTAATGTGAGTGTCCCTGTATTACTGACACTGTCCCTGTCCCTGTATTAATGTGAATGTGAATGTTTAATGTGAGTGTCCCTGTATTACTGACACTGTCCCTGTCCCTGTATTAATGTGAATGTGAATGTTTAATGTGAGTGTCCCTGTATTACTGACACTGTCCCTGTCCCTGTATTAATGTGAATGTGAGTGTTTAATGTGAGTGTCCCTGTATTACTGACACTGTCCCTGTCCCTGTATTAATGTGAATGTGAATGTTTAATGTGAGTGTCCCTGTATTACTGACACTGTCCCTGTCCCTGTATTAATGTGAATGTGAATGTTTAATGTGAGTGTCCCTGTATTACTGACACTGTCCTGTCCCTGTATTAATGTGAATGTGAATGTTTAATGTGAGTGTCCCTGTATTACTGACACTGTCCCTGTCCCTGTATTAATGTGAATGTGAATGTTTAATGTGAGTGTCCCTGTATTACTGACACTGTCCCTGTCCCTGTATTAATGTGAATGTGAATGTTTAATGTGAGTGTCCCTGTATTACTGACACTGTCCCTGTCCCTGTATTAATGTGAATGTGAATGTTTAATGTGAGTGTCCCTGTATTACTGACACTGTCCCTGTCCCTGTATTAATGGAATGTGAATGTTTAATGTGAGTGTCCCTGTATTACTGACACTGTCCCTGTCCCTGTATTAATGTGAATGTGAGTGTTTAATGTGAGTGTCCCCTGTATTACTGACACTGTCCCTGTTCCCTGTATTAATGTGAATGTGAATGTTTAATGTGAGTGTCCCTGTATTACTGACACTGTCCCTGTTCCTGTATTAATGTGAATGTGAATGTTTAATGTGAGTGTCCCTGTATTACTGACACTGTCCTGTCCCTGTATTAATGTGAATGTGAATGTTTAATGTGAGTGTCCCTGTATTACTGACACTGTCCCTGTCCCTGTATTAATGTGAATGTGAATGTTTAATGTGAGTGTCCCCTGTATTACTGACACTGTCTGTCCCTGTATTAATGTGAATGTGAATGTTTAATGTGAGTGTCCCTGTATTACTGACACTGTCCCTGTCCCTGTATTATTGTGAAAATGTGAATGTTTATGTTGAGGCCCCTGTTACCACCCCCCCCGTATTACTAGACACTGTACCTGTCCCTGTATTAATGTGAATGTGAATGTTTATGTGAGTGTCACCTGTATTACTGACACTGTCC